>NC_137641.1:24349017-24616517 GCF_963383615.2 Lipophrys pholis
CCTCACCAGTAGCCATCCAAGAGGTGTGTATTCACGTCTGTAGTTAGGGTCCACTATTAGCACTTTTTTTGTTTGTAATTTGTGGAACAGCTTGTACTGTTTGATTGTTCCTTGAGAATTCTTGTTAAAAATATAATTTCTGATGGAGTCAATCAGAGCCTGGAATCATGTTATTAAACAACCCTAATTACATAATAGAAATAATCTAGAAAGTTGCCAATGTGTGTTTTCCAAATCAGAGTGATTTTGATTCAATCTGTCACACTCTGGCGCTGATTTCCTCTTTTTCCACAGAACACAAACACAGGTGGACCAAAGCAATGGGCCCAGCTAAATGGAAAGGCAGTAGAGCAAGATGGTGAGTCATCTCACTCATTAGTGTGTAACTCTGGTTTAGTTGTGTTTAAAATCAAATAACATGCTCACTGTGGTTAATTTGTTGTCCAGACTTTGTTTCCCATATGTGACTGTGCTTATGTATTTGCATGCATCAGGTTTAAGGGCCTCAAACCGACTTCAGCCCTTCTCTCACGAGGAATTTCCCACGCTGAAGGCCGCTGGAGAACAGGACAGAGCTGGCAAGGAAAGAAGCGGCTTCGATCCGTCGTATGGGCCCGGACCAAGCCTCCGCCCCCAGAGTAAGTTCTGCTGCTGCCCCAAAGCTCTTATTATATGAATAAGCAAAATCATATTTACACGAGAAAGATCAACTGGGAAGTTTGTTTTAGAAAAGTAACACACTATTGCTATACAATGTCACTGCAAAAAATGTTAAACAATGTAATTTCCATGCCTGTGCTCTTTCATAAATTTTTAGTTTTTCTCATAATGTAACGGCGCGTGTAAAGGCCTGATCTGGCACATGTAAGAAATGTGTCTTCACTGATTCAGATGATGGAATAAATTTGTTATTTCGAGGACCGCTGTTAAATTCAAAAGAGTGAGCTGTTCTGTAAAATGTCGTCGTGATTATTTTCCATCTGCTTAACTTAAAACTATTGGCTCCAACTATAGTGAGCCTACACTTCACGTTTCAGCAACGTCACTTTATTTGTCCTGTGTGGACTGAGGCATTTTGAAAAAAAGAAGCACTTTTGAAGGACTCGAAATGAAATGAACAACCAAGACACAACTATGGCTTATGGTTTTCACTAGAAATTGTTGTTGTGTAAACATGGTTTTGAAAATCAAACTAATTTGACTGCAAGATGTATAAATGCTTTGAATTAACTGGTAATGAATGGGGTAGTAATGCATTGAGTTGTTGTGCAATAAGAATTAAAAATTATTTACTTTACAGCAGGTGAAAGAATTTTTTATTTATTTTTTTTTTAAAGAATGCCTCTTTTTGAGAAATTATATTTTGATATTTAGGAATTGCAATACACTTCCAAGTTTCTATACTAGTCAGAGAAATTGCTCTTAGTACTCTAAAGTACATTTCAAACTCAAGCTCGACCTTTTCTGAATCCCTTCTTTTTCTATTTCAAGATGTGACGAGCTGGAGGGAAGGTGGTGGCAGGAACCTTCAGCCCTCGTCACTGACCCTCGGCCTGCCAGCAGATCCCGAGGGTAAACTCACTGCCCTGGGTGAGACTGGCACCCCTCCAGCCACATCTCACCCCACCTCTGCCACCGCCGGCACAACCTCCTCCAGTGTGGTGACACCTCAGTCGCCAGGCCTTGACCCCAAGGAGCCTTCCTTGCGCCCCGCCCAGCCAGTCCGCAGAACCACCGTCCCCACTGCCCTGCAGTACCAGCTCCACCACACTTCAACTGCTGTCTACCATGACATGTTGCCTGCTTTTGTTAGTACCACATGACGTCACACGCCAATCTTTAACACAAACCTGCATGTAAACGTTCAGGTCAATTCAGCTTGTTTCAAGGTTTGACTTCTGCCGTTTTCAGATGTGCTCTAAAGAGACGCGTGAAGCCCCGGGTACTGACCATGTTCCTACCACCGTAGCAGCCCCAGCCCGATTTGAGAGCAAACCCACTTTCAGGCAGAGCTATGCTAAAACTGAACTTGTCAAGTGAGTCAATACCAAACCTTCAAACTGTTTATCGTAATGACGTAGTTTGAAGTTTATTAATTTATGACTTCCTGTCCTTGTTTTGCAGTGGAGACGTAAGACGAGAGAACCGATTTGTCCGTGCGCCGCCTCGACTCTCTTCTCAGCCCATCCGCAGGCCCGGTGACCGGCCAGTCCGCCCAGCCATTATTAACCCAGAAGATTTGAAGGATCTAGACGAGCTTGACAATGACTGTGAGGACGGATGGGCTGGTCAGTACTTTCTGGACCTGAACCTTTTCACCTAAGCAGATACGAAAACTAAATTCTGAGTTTCATACTTAATGTTTCTGCTTAGAGGTACACCTACATCTTCAGCTTCTGAGTCTTTCCCTTGTGAAAATGTATTTTATAACATTCTTTATCCAATGTCTGCATGTATTGTTTGGATCCACAATTCGTCTATTGGTTAGTTTGTTTGTTGATGAGTAAGCCAATGCATATATTCATTAGAATTTTAATAGTGAATGCTAACTAGGCATGCATAGTTAAGTTTGCCCCCTGGCTCTCTCTGCATTCCTTTGCCCATTGTTTTTTAATATGCTAACCAGGCTAGGATTTTCACAAACCCATCAGATAATCAGGATTTTGAGGGAAAATGACCTGCAGATGTATAGATGCCTTAGATTACATATTGTTCTGCCAGTCAAGATCACTCTGCATGTGATATGTAATGTCATGTTTTCATTTTAAATATAACCAAAAACATCAAATCTTGTGTATTTTTTTAAAGCATCCAGTGCATATAATTTTTTTTCCTCAATCTCCAGCACTGCTCACTGTTCTATTTCTTTTTAATCTCAGGACTTCATGAAGAAGTCGATTACAGTGAAAAGCTCAAGTTTAGTGATGACGAAGACGAACACAATTCTGGTGATAAACGCAAGATGTGGTAAGAGCGCTTTTCCTTCCAGCTTAATTGTGCACTAAGCACTCATCACAGTTTTGTCATTTGAAGGGTGTCTTTTTCAATTGTTACGTGTCAGGACTGAGTGGGAGAGAGAGAACCAGCGGGACTTTCAATCCTCCCTGAGTTTAGGAGAGGCATCTTATCCTCTGGAGGGCCCTGATGAGAGTTATTCCTACCAACATCACCACCATGAGCAAACCAGGAAGACCAACAGCAGATATCTCTCCACGGACACTCAGGTGACTACACAATATGCAGTGATTTTCCACTTTGATCCTCCTCTCATGAGATTGCTTATCTAAGATGAGCCCGCTATGTTATTCACAGTTGAAACCCATCTTGTCTTTTAATTCCTCTGTAGCTACAGAGCATAAGACAACACTATTGAGCATATTGAGCAGTGTGCACTCACACACCCTCGACTCAGACTGTCACTGTGAATTGGCAGAGATGACCTTGCAGTAACCATAGCGATATGTGGTGGCCTACTTTTTATCTGCTAAGCCGTTTGCTGTGCAAGTGAACACGATGTGACAAGCATAATCAAAGTACAGATTATACCCGTTTGTAGGTTTGTAATTATTATTTTTTTCATACCAAGTCTGATGTGAGAGATGTTCAACCACCTGCCCACACTAAACGGTGTACACACAGCAAAACTGCCTTTTGCCATGGTGTGAATATATACAAAGTTTCTTAAAAATCAAAATTTCAAGAAATAAAGGATTGAAATATTTCACTCTCTGTTATGAGCCTATATCATATATGGGTTTGACTTTCTGAAATGAGCAACAAAAAATATTGAACATTTTCATGATATTCTAATTTTATGAAATGCACCTGTCGTGTTCTTCGTGAATACTTTTAGCTCGGAGCTGTGTGGTGAGGTGGCTGTGTTGGAATTTCTAGCACTATCAGAAATTATTGTACGTTGTCGATGGTTGCGTAACCTTGACATGAACCTATGTCAGTGCACCAAACAAGACCACAGATTTTAAGCCACAACAACAGATATCTTCACAATTGCTCATCTGTCCTCTGATGCGGCCACAATCAGTGTGTGTAGCCAGAAGAAACAGCGCGATTATTTCTAGTTTGGGACATAAAGTTGCTTGCCAGCTTAACTCTTATCATGTTTATTTCATCATTCGATGAACGGTTGCTCTGGAAAGCACTTGTTGTCAAACAGTCCGTATTTGAAATAAATTGCAAACCTATAGTGTGTAGCTTTTTTTTTTTTTTTAAAAAAAAGTGTTTTTTTTTATAAATTTAGCTGAGCTTTGTCTGTGCCACCTCCCTGGCCCCACAGAAAAACCAAGGTGAACCACTGGCTGACCCGGATGATCACCAGCGACAGTCTCACTCTCAGGCACCGGCCAGGACAAAGTACGTGTCGCCTGAACTGTCTGAGGCCGTGGAGAGAGCCCGCAGACGGCGGGAGGAGGAAGAGAGGCGTGCCCGCGAGGAGCGGCTTGCTGCCTGCGCAGAAAAACTCAAAAAGCTGGATGAGAAATTTGGGAAGACTGAAAGACAGACGTCACGATCTGAGGATGGTCAGAAGGAGGGAGAGTGCAAAGAAGCCCCTCTGTCCCCAAGCAGGGAACACGATAAAGGCCATCATGAAAACTGGCAGTACGGCACAAAGGGTAAAATGGGGAACCACATTATTTACACATTATGAAATGATTTTTGAAAATATTGCTGAAATTTAAAAGATCTAAGCATTTTTTGTGATTAAATGATTTCTAGATGGAAGTGAATGTCCACCAGACAACTCCCCTGGCCATAGTTACCGTGACGAGTCTGGGTTCTCTGCCTACCGCGGCAGTGAGGATGATGGCCAGGAGCCCTCCTCTCCCTCGGGAGACTACAGTGGACGGCAGCCCTCCAAGCCAGTCCCACCTCGCTTCCAAAAGCAGCCACAGCACCACCAGCAGCAGCAGGTGAGAACCATATTGTCTCCCCTCCTATTTTAAAGCACCTACACTCACATTGTAGCAATAATCTGCTTACGACATCGTAATGACAGGGTTTGTCAAGGGTTTCAACATCTCTGAATTTGCACCTCTATTGTCTTTTTCCAAGACTCGTAAAAAAGCGAATGATTATGATCTTGCATTGATTTCTTTTGGTCATACTAACTGACGTCCATTGTCAATAAATAAGATCATGAGAAGTTGCAGGAACATTACAAATCAGGGCAAAAACTCCAAACCTTCTGTTGTGTTCCAAACAAACAAATTAGCTGGTTGGAACAGCCGCTTTACTAAATGCATTAGGTATCTCCATCTGAGTCAACTTACTGGCTGACCTAATTACTATGCATTGGATCAGCCAGTATAATCATTCACACATGCTAACATGGCTATTTTTGTGTGTGAATATAGGCCTTCACTGGGCTGTTTGCATGTATATGGTTGTGGATACTGTAAATTATAGACTGTCAACATTCTTCTATATTCTGAGTGGAATTTCATTTCTTATTCTGTGATATTTTACTATATTCAAATTTGTCATAAAAATGCAAATGGAATTTATTAACCTTAATTTATATGCACCATGCATTGATTTTCTTGCTTTATCATTCTCGCGATCAAGTAGTTTTCACATGTTTGGTCCACTAGAGGGCATACAAACGCAGGAAACCAATACTCTTTTTTTTAATTAGCCACAGGTGATGGAACTGATAACCCATCCTCGACACAATATGTTTATAAAGAACTTTGAACATATTTGAATAGAAATGATCACATTTTATTTTAAATATTAAAATTCTCTTCTATTATACCTGTGTATTTGTTTGTTTTGAAAAGTGGGATTTTCCATTTTGTTAAATGATTTATTGTGGCACTCATTGGCTTTCCCTTCACAATAAATGACTGGTATAATGTGGATCGTGATGGAAGCAGTGAAACATGAAATTTTATTGTATTTTGTTGCATGTTTAGCCTTTAATCACAAATAAAACTGGGAGAGTGGATTTCACTATAATTGTTTGAGACTGTATGCTTTCTACATTCTTTAGGAAGTGTTCAAAATGCAGCATTGGCAGCAGCCTGGTCACCCTGCTCCATCAAGTTCCAGCCACACCCAGCGGGGATATTATCCCCCACATGTCCTTGGGTTTGATCCCCGCTGGATGATGATGCCACCCTTCATGGATCCACGCATGGCCCAAGGGCGATCTCCCGTGGACTACTATCCTGGAGCTGTCCACTCTTCAGGTAGATATTGAGGCTGTGTGAGTGAAAGTGTTGGCAAATGTTTCCCGAATCAGCACTCCAATATTCATGATGTATCTATATATTTGCACAGTGTTGTGCAGACGTTTGTGAAGCAAAGTGCTGATAATTAGACTTGAATATATATATATATTGTTTTTTTTATATATATATTAATTTATTTAAAAAAAAAAAAAAAAAAAAGATCTGGGGGCATCTTACTGTTAAACACAGGAAAATGTGAGCTGACTTGTCCTGGTTGATGCTCAAGATTAAAATTTAATAAATGAGAAACGCAAGTGAAGAAGATGTATAGAAAAACTAACTCGAAAAAATATCGGCCTCAGATAATATACCATTGAAAAACCCTGAACTGCAAACTTTCCTCTTTTTATTTCTAGCGGGAATGGTAAAACCAATCATGCATCAAGAGCACTTGAACAGTCCCGGTTCTGATGAAGGATGCCATCCCAACCTGCATCAGGAGAGACGAGCCCCTTCCACTGAGCCTTATCCTATGTGGAGCCAAGATGGCTACCCGTTGCGCAGCTTCACTCCACCTTATCAGAGACAACATGAGAGTTCAGATAGTGGCCAGCCTGATGAAAGGTCAGTTATTGTGCTGTAATGAAAGTGCCCAGTTGCTCTGGAATATATTCTATGTTGTTTTCAGTCTGTTTATGTTATTATTTACTTTGTTGTTGTTTTTAATCCTGCAGAAGCGATCTGGCCTCTTCCCAGCAAGACTCCTATGAAGACAGGGGCAATGATTGCTTGACCCACACTCAAGACGATCTTTCCCACCATTCTTACCAGAGCCGAGGCTCTGACAGAGAACATCATGACCGAGGCTTGCTCACCACTGCTCAGAACCTCTCTCAGAATCATTCAGACAATGAATATTCAAAGCAAGACTCAAGAGACAAGCATCTGAAGGAGGGCCTTGAATCTCATGATGAGCCTCTAGATGGCTCCAAGGACAACTGGAAAAGAGAAGGACAGAAACAAGATGGAGGACTCAACAATCCCCAAAGCCAGTGGTCTGAAGTCAGCTCCAGCTCCAGCAGCAGTGTCAGCCAGCCTTCAGAGAACAGTGGGCGGACTTTAACTCGCAGAACTGGGCCCATAAAGAAACCGGTTCTTAAAGCTCTGAAAGTGGAGGACAAAGAAAATGAAAAGCCCAAACCTGAGCCCGAGGAGAAGCCAGTCCCCTACCGCCTTGAGAAAGAAGTCCTCACTAATGTCTATGACTTGAAGAAAGATAACCAGCCAGTCAACAGCAGGCGCTCTGCCTCACCTGTGGTTGAGAAACAGCCTGAAGAGAGGCAACATCAATCACCAGCTCCAAATAAAATCGAACGGCCTCTAAGCACCCTTAGTGACGACTCTCCCAAGGAGAGCCCTTGGGGGAGTGGCAAGAGCCAGTCACCTCGAGAGAGTCTGGAAAATCGAGAACCTCAGGCACCACGGCGCAGTAACTGGATCTTCATCGATGAAGAGCAGGCCTTTGGTGGAGTCAGGGGCACAGGTAGAGGCCGCAGCCGTGGCTTTAGAGAATTTAGCTCAAGAGGAGGAACCCGTGGAGGCAGAGGAGGAGATAATCTGAGAGGGGCATTTAACAACAATAACAACAGCAGTGGCAGTGGTGCTCAGCGGGTAGGCCGGGGTCGAGCACCACCCAGGGACCTTATCAAAGTCGAGGAGTTCCAGAGAGGCAAGCCCCGCAGGCGAAATGTCAGTGAGACCTTGAGTGAAGCCTCCGAGTATGAAGAACTTCCTAAACGGCGTCGCCAAAAGGGATCTGAAAATGGAGAAGGTTATGCCGAGGTGGGAGAAATGCGTAAAGCTGATAGAGAATCGTGGAGATCCAATAAAGTCTACTGCGATGAGCAGACGGCTTCAGATTCCAGAGAGAAGACCAAGGTTACCAGAAACTTCGGAGGCCGCGTCCTGCCTCCCAGACTGAACACCACTGGTAGTTACAGTCGAAGCTATGGAGGATCCAGGGACATTTCTACATGGCGTGGTCGTGGGCCTCAGTTTAACAGCAGCAGTGGCTCCATGCAGGAAAATGGTTATGGTCCTGGAGTTGACACTGCTTACTCCCGCAGACCTCCAGTTGAACGTGACGGCCTGAAGTACCCTCCTAAATTTACTGGCTCCTTTATGGAAAATGGCACAGAGGACCGTGACGGAGAGTACTATTTTGACAACGATAACCCCGACAGACAGATGTTAAGGAGGCGGCGTCCTCCACGCCAAGACAAGCCCCCGCGCTTCCGCCGTCTGCAACAAGAGCGTGAGCCCGGCTCGAATCAGTGGACAAGCGAAGAGTATATAAACGGCGACTTTGCAAACCCCTGGCCTGGTCGCTCCAAAGGCAGTGGTGATGACAACTGGCCTACCAGTCACTACGCTGGACGCCCCAGTCAACATGGTCAGACAGAGGAATGGGAGACAGGTTCAGACAATAGTGACTTTAATGACTGGAGAGAGAAGCGAGGTGGGAGTGGGGGTGTAGCAACCCAGGGTCATGGCGACATCCCGTCAGAATCGGGCCCTAATGAACCAGGCTCGGGTGAAAAAAGGGAACTTTCCAAGAGAAGTTTCTCAAGTCAGAGACCACTGGTGGAACGGCAGAACAGGAAAGGAGAGCCATCACTGCTGGAGGCCACCAAGATGGTGCGTGCGCCTGATCCTCCCACATCCTCCACCAGCAGGAGTGACACTTGGCAGAATGGACGGACTTGTAAAAGGTGAGAAAAAGAAAATGCCAAAATACGGCAAACGGTGTCATCGTCTGTCCTTATGAGTCACACTTAACTGTTTGAATCTTTCAAACTTTCTCGAAGGCCATTTTTGTAGTTCTTATATTAAGTGATCCTAATACAAAACAAAGATTTTAGGCTTGTATGCTCATGTGCTACTAGTTTGTCTGGAGACTCTGTCATCCAGGTCATTGTCTTAGTGTTTCTTGTCTTGAGAGGCAACAAGACTTGCTTTAATCTTAAACACTTGCCAAATGTCTTTTATTCTGATAGATGTTAGACACTTCATTAGTATGGCATGTTTTCACTTCAGAGATAGACAGAGCGAAAGGCGTTTGGAAGATGACCTGCTCTACCACCCCAATACAAAATTAATTTTTTACCAATCTAATGCATTCCTTCTTGTGTTACATGATGATAGAATTCTTAATATAGGTTGTAATTATATAGCACCACTTTAAAATTTCTGCGAAGTGTTGAATGTACCCTGGCTAACATACTGAGTGAAATAACAAGAATTTAGTGTTGGGGTTTAGTTTGGCCGACACAAAACATTAGTTCTTTTCGTGTTTTTCAGCCGAAGTCCAGATGATCCAGGCTCGGTCTACAGCTTAGAGCAGCCGCCTGACGACCGGGAGCCCAGTGAACCCACAGGGAAGAAAATTGACAAGGACCTGAAGTCAGGACCTGGTAAAGCAGACATCGTTGAGCCTCTGTCCCAGTACGAGCTCAGCAGCTACCCAAGTGAGTCCAGCTTTTTCTATTTGTCTTGTCATAATTTTCCATGTCAATGGGCAGAGTTAGAAAGGAGAATTTACTGCATGTTGACTGCATTCATTGAATCTAAACGGCTTCATGGTTGCAATGCTGAAATTTCCTTAAATCGTGATAACCTTTTACACTGCATTTATTACTTGTCTTCATATGATTTTGAACTGACAGCATCCTGATTTATTTTCTAGTTGAGGGTGACACAGGGGGACCAGGCTCGAATTCAGATGGATACCAGGATGGTTTGACCAAAAAGCAAAGACGTCCACAGGAGGATGACAGGCGGAGGAAAGAACAGGGAGCTAATGTAAGCAAAACATGGTCAATCCTGATATTCTGTGATAGTGTCGAGACTTTCAGAAAAAGCATGTGATTAAAGCTCTTCCTTCCATCTGCTTTAGGTTCCCGTGAAAAACAGGCCGATCACATCCAAAATACCGCCACGCTTTGCCAAGAAGCAGGGAAGCATGAGCATCGAACAACCTGAGGAAGCAATTTCTTCAAATAACCTTGGAACAGAAATCTGGGAGACAAACAGTTCAGGTAGTTCAAGACCCAGTTTGACATTGCTGACATGTCTTAACTTGAGAACTTTTGATAGTCTTCTAAAACAGTTAAGACCTCCTAGAAACAGCTGGAAAGTAAAAGTGTTTTAAAATGTTAGAATATGTGTTCCTGATACATGCATGTTTGGATTTGGTCTCTGAAGAAGATTTTTGTTTTTGATGGACAAATACATCTTGACCCTTCCAGATAATCACTTATGTGT
Organism: Lipophrys pholis; assembly: GCF_963383615.2. NCBI lineage: Eukaryota > Metazoa > Chordata > Actinopteri > Blenniiformes > Blenniidae > Lipophrys > Lipophrys pholis. The sequence continues at coordinate 24,359,532 of NC_137641.1, forward strand.
GTTATTTAAATATTTCTATTTTTAGCTCTGTCAGTGCAATCTTCAGGAGGAGACTCGTGGACTAAGCAGGTGTCTTATACTGGGAGCGAGCCAAACTCTGAGGTACTGAGCTGCAATGCAAACTGCACATTTTCTGATTGGAAAATAATTGTTGCGCTTATTTTAATATTAATATATTAATTTATATATATATATATATATATCAGTCTTAAGAAAGTAAACATGGATAAAATAAAAATAAAAAATCACTCTGTGTGCCGTTTCTTCTCTCCGTCCAGGACTCTGACGCTGGCCCAGAACAAACTAAAGAACAGCACAAGCCTGGGCCCATCGGAAACGAACGCTCCCTGAAGCACCGCAAGGGCTCCGAAGGTGTTGATAGGATGGAGGGCGGTCCCATTACTCCAGTCAATGGTGTGGATCTCCATGTGGACAATGTGTTGCCCGTGCCTCCCATTGAGTTTGGCGTCAGCGCCAAAGACTCTGATTTCAGCCTCCCGCCTGGTTCCACCCCAGTGCCCGTTTCCAATCCTGTGAACAAGCTTCAGGATGCACTTATTACCACCAATGTGAGTGGTTCTGACTTATTGTGGTGGCAAATATAAAGTAATAAGAGTGTTGGTAAACCAAATGCTCCAAAAGTATTAAATGGTGTTACTTTTGACGTTCTTTATTTATTTGTCAAATCCAGACGGCTCTCAATCAGGGCATCCCCATGTTGCGCTCCAACCACCTGCAACCTGGCATCAATCTCAACCCGATCACCTTCCCCAGTGCTGACCTTACTCTCAAGGTATACGACTTATGAACATGGCTAAATCCTTCCATATGTTTCAAAGGGAAGCATCAATTATACAGTAAAAGTGATTATTTTGAACCATGAATTGACGTGAGATTTAATTTTTTTGGCAGATGGAGTCGGCGCGCAAAGCGTGGGAGAACTCTCAGTCGCTCCCTGAGCAGGGCTCTCCGGGTGGAGGTGCTTCAGGTACTCAGCCTCCCTGTAGTGTCGGCTCCTCCACTGGTGTCAGCTACAGTTCTTTTGGAGGCGTTTCCATGCCTCCAATGCCCATTGCGTCAGTGGCTCCTTCAATGTCAATGCAAGGTGAACAATGCTTCTTTTGCTTAAATGATGGTTTCCATTAAGAGTACACTGGACTGAATGTCGTTCTGCTTGCTGTGCTTTGTGTAGGTAATCACATCCCTCCACTGTATCTGGATGGTCACGTGTTTCAGAGCCAGCCGCGCCTCGTACCACCCACCATGACCCAGCAGCAGACCTACCAACAGGTAGAAGATTAACGCACACAAGCACAGGCTTGTTTAGGATTTGGCAGATTGTCACAGTGTTGCATCTCTTTTATTTCAGGCGGCAGCGGCCCAGCAGATCCCCATCTCTTTGCATACGTCTCTTCAGGCTCAGGCTCAGTTGGGGCTTCGAGGAGGTTTACCGGTGTCACAGTCCCAGGAGATGTTCAACTCCATCCCACCCTTCAGGTAGTGCCAGCTACCTACTTTCATCATAATCACATTTTAATGAGAGAGGCAAACGGATTCCACCAGGTTGTGTAGTTTGTCTTGTTTTCATTCTCTCTGTTATGTCACTGCTTCTCCAGGTCGCAGGTTTACATGCACCCCAACCTGTCGCAGCCAAGCCCCATGGTGCTGTCTGGCGGGGCCCCTCTGAAAGGACCGTACTCTGCTTTCCCAGGCATGCAACCCTCAGACATGGTCAAATCACAGTCAGGCTCTCACTACCAGCCAATGAATGGCAGCCAGCAGCTTGTGTATGACAGCCAGATGAATCAGGGCCCAGGAATGGGTTCCTCACAGCTGATGGACTCTCAGCTCATCCAGGTGAGTGGACTGCTGAAGCCTTTAAAAGTTTATCCAGAAAGATTGATTTAACAAAACACGATCATATTACTTTTATCTTGTGACTTGAATATTAAACTCTTAATTTCCACCAGGTTACAATGCCGCTGCCTGGCTCTCAGCTACGTTACGGTTCAGCTCAGCAGCATCTCATCCTGCCACAGTCCATCCAGCTGCAGCAGGGACAGAACTTATCTGTGGGAGCCCCACGTCGGATGTTACCACCGGGATCCCAAGCCGCTGTCATGAGTGGCAGCCGAGAGGTGAGCCTGTCGTCTCACTTGAATGTTCTGTGTCGTCTTTCCTTTGAGCACACGGTCTACATGGACAAACTCAACCCACAACTGTGGAGTTATTAAGTGAGTCATTTATTCTCAGGGCTCCCAGATGGAAATGAAAGGTTTCCAGTTCTCTGATAAGCCCAGTCACTCTTCAGCCATGTCTGGGGGTTCCTACAGGTTAGTGGTTGTGATTCATGCTTTTCGTAAAAGTTAGAACTGCAGATACATTTAAAATTTCATCTACAGTGTTTTGCATTTTTGAGGAACAGAATCATCCAAACTGCTTCTAATTTCTTCCTTCCTTTCTTCTCCAGGCCTGGGTCTGCCAGCCCGAGTGGAAAGCCCACTGGTCCAGTCGGCCCTTTGCCGACCCATTTCGCTCAGCAGGTATGTAGTCAATTTTTTGATTATTATTTATTTACATGACCAGTGCTGGAGGATCTTTCAAGTTCTGAGTTTAATAAGGGGCCATAAAATTCATCTCCAAGTAATAATCACACAATGAACTTTTAACTCAACCTACTTGTTCAAAATCAACATCCTCTTCATTTTGAGCATTTCTAAGAAAACCGATGCTTAAAGAAACGTGTGAGTGCGCTCAAGTGTGGATCAGCTCTACTTCAAAAAGATACATCTATCCTGCTAATTGTCTCTTTCACTCTTTGCCCCTCCCCTTCATCCGCTGTCCCTCCTCCTCTTCCTCCTCGTCCTCGCCCACGGCCAAAAGGTCCCACCTGCTCAAGGCAGCATGGTGATGCACATGCGCCCCCCCACCACAGGCCCCTTCCCCAACCCCATCCAGAGACCTGTCATGCAGGTCAACAAGCCCGTCATCATCCGTCCCCCCCCTTATTCTAACCCCGGCCGCGACCCCTCCCACTCCACCCCTCCTTCGGCCCCCGAGCCCCCAGTTAAAGGGCCAGAGGATGGCATGAAGGTGAGCCACCCACTGTAAATATAGGTAATTTGATTTAATCTTTTTTCTTTTCTCTCTGTCTGATTAGTGTATTTTCAGTGAATGCTATATATTATATTTTGTAGATGTCAATTAGAGATTTCCTGTCATGTTTTAAACTGGTAATTGTAACACATTTGTTGTTCAACTGCAGTATGTAGTAACATTTGATCAGTTGTGATTGTTGTAATGAAGAACCTTTTGCTTACTTAAATGTGATTAACCACAAACCGTTTCCAGTTTTTACAGTCTGATAGTTGTGTCTTAAGTAACCAAATATTCTTTCAGAAACTATAAAACATCATTGTTTTTACTCAAATCCTAAATATGACCTCTGTTCAGTCTAAACACTTAATAGTGCATGAATGTGTAGTTTCTCCAGCCACTGCTGTAGATCTTAGGATTTGCACTTTTATTTTCCTGTACAGAGTAAAACAATGCGGGACATGCGCAAGGCAGTGGGAGAAGGCAAAGCGCCACCTGGGGGCATGACCAGCAAACTCCAGGAGCCCCTACCCTCCACAGGGTCAGCCAAACCAGCACGCACTGGAGCCATCAAACCCCAGGCTGTCAAAGTAGAAGAGGGCAAGGCGTAACAATGGACCTTTTTAAAAATCCTCGCTCTCACCAAGCCCGCCGACACAAAACGGCCCCCGACCAGAGTCTGAGCCTCTCCAAGACCCACCGTGATCCCACTGAACATGGCGGGGGGGTGCGCACACACACACATACACATACACACCCACACACACACACAGACATCATACAGAAAAGCCACGCTGGAACTTTCTGAACTGGACACTTATGTCACATCACGTATAGAGATATATAAATATATATAAATATATGCATACACACAAACAGTCTTTTAAGCAGATCTCTTCAAGGTCCTCTTTAATTTATTGTTAGTCACTTTTAAGGGGAGATTGGTAAAGAGACATTTGTTGGGGTTTTTTTGTGTTATTCTCTGAAGTGGGATAGAGGAGAATGGCCGCATCACACGGCTCATTTTTCACACCGTTTTTGCCAAACTGTATTTACTCCTGTTGATGGACTGTAGCCCTTAAGACCAAGCAGACACTTGGTACCAGTTATTATCGGAAGCAACGTCTGTTGAAAAGTTTTTAATCCATTTGAAATGCAGTGGGGCATTTTTGTCATATATTTCTTTGGTGTTTTGCTGGTAAATAAAGTTTGGAGTCATTCATGATATTGATAAAGGACTTATTTTATTAACCCGAGAAAACAAAACAAAAAAAAAAAACAAAGTCGTCTTAGCTCAGATTTGTTGGACATCTTTGCATGTCGACATAGCAAAAGTGAGACACCTTATAGGGGACTTTACACACATGGACGGGCAAAACTGCTTAGATTGATAGAAATAATTTCTTAACTGTTTGCTTCTTTTCTTTTTTTCTTTTTTTTTGCTCTTTTTTGTATGCGAAGTGAAAGGAAAAAAACAAAACAAAAAAAGAACGAGGAAGTTTTACCAAAATCATGTTTCTTCCATCGGAACTTGACCGGCGTTGGTGCGGCGTGTGCATGCGATGTGCTGAACGTGTGTTTACTGCAGGACTCTCTCTCTCTCTCTCTCTCTCTCTCTCTCTCTCTCGCTCTCCGAGATGCTCGCAACATTTTACAAAAAAAAACCAAACAAAAAAAGACTGTCTGAATTCACATCCATCATGCTGTCGGGACAGCGGTATGGAGTTTGGTCAACTGGGCTATTGGGACTCATTGTGAAGATTTATTTTGGGGGGGGGGGGGATTCACAATTGCTGTAAATGACCCCAAAACAGCTGAATGAAATGTTTGCTTTCTTATCGCTCTGCTTAGGTTCTAATGACTCGAATAACCCGTTATAAACGCATTATGTGACATGTGTTGTCTTTTCTTTCTTTCTTTTAAAGACTCCTGATATCTTTCATTTTGTTTAAATTCCACATTGTGGATTGTGAAGAAATACACGATTTGGTCTCTGAGGTGGCACGAGCAATAAATGCAACCTAACTAATATCACAATCGGGGTCCAATAGACTTTTTTTTGGAGGGGGGGGGGTTCCACTTCTATTCAATGATCACAAATAAAGGGTGTTTAGGGTTGAATTAAAATATGATCTTTGCTTCAACTTTTTTTTTTGTGAGCAAAGCAATTCTGCGAACTACGAAGGACTTTAAGTGTTTGTTCCATTTGGAAATGTGAAGCTGTTAAAATCATTTCTTTTCTTTTTTTTTTTTTTTTTTAAATGGACATTCATTTGGAAACTCACAAATGCCATTGTCATAAACGGTCAAATGTTACTGCTTACTATAATGCTTCATAACACTACAAAAAATGTTTATGACAGTGTTTCACTGCTATATGTGTATATGCATACTTAACTGTCGAGCCTTGTCAGCGAGGGGAGGCTTAAAACCCACATTTCATTTTAGATATTGTGGCACTATAAAGATTTAATGTTGAAAAGGTCACTGTGTTCCTCAGAATGGACTGCTTTCACATGTTGATAGGTCTCCTGGGCTTGGAGTGTTTTTGCCTCTTTATCCCTTACTGCAAAAGATTTTGATGCTTCTCATTGTACCGACACCAAAATGTTTCCCTGAAGTTTTTTTTTTTGTTTTGTTTTTTTTTTGTATTTTTAAGATGCATATTATTTTTTTTTCTCATCAGAGGACCAGTGCTTTCTACAGCTGATCCAGCATTTTATTTATCCTACCTGACCTTTATCCTTTCAGGTATTTGGTCATTACCCTCCCTTGTTTAAAGAAAAAAAGAAAAAAAAGAGCTTATTGAAAGAAAAGAAATAAAGCAGTTGTGATTTCTTAAATGTACTGTCTATTCTGTATTCTCACTTTCATATTAAAATTATCCCTCAGACTCTTGTGACATCAAGAATTAAAGAGTTATTTTAGAGTTGGAACGAGCAGCTACAACTACAGCTGATAGTCATGCTTCAGAAAAATCTTTCATTTCTTCTTTTTTTTTTTTTACTATTAATGCAGTAATGAACACTTGATCAGGGCACAAGTCTTCATGCCAAGGCAACATGTATCATCCAACTGCCTGGAAGGGAATTAAACTTTGTGCTGGATATGCATATGTACATCTTTGTCACTGCCTCACGTGGACTCTTCTTGCTCCGGCTCTGTCAGAACAAAGCTTTTCCACTTTGAAAAACATTTGATTTGCACGGACGGTTTTTAGTCGGTATGGTTATGCCATAAAACCATATTTGGAACACACACGGCCCCGTTTCTTTGTCTGTCCTGTACACAGTGAAGTACAGAGAATCTGGCTGATTGTACGTGGTTACTCTTGATATTTGTGTCACTGCTCATCGTGGAGCTGCGGTTTGGCACGATGGGGACAGTGGTTGGGGTTCTCACCTCACAGCGAGATTTTGTCGTTTCAAACACATGCGAGGTTAATTGCTGATCCTAAATTGCATCTAGTTTGTGTCGTGGTTGTTGTGGTTGCCTAGTGATGGACTGGCGACCTGTCCAGGGTGTGCACACCCTGCTTTCAGCCATAGTGAGCTGGGATGGGATCCAGCACCTCATGACCCTGTAGAGGATGAGGCGGTACTGAAAATGGGTCGATGGATGTGCAGATGCATCTAAAAGAAACTAAGGATATCATTTCAAGTTAATTATTTAATGTTATTACAGCATTCAAAGCAAACTCAAAAGTTTCAATGGTAATACTTGCGGGTGAAAGTTCGGGAAGAGCATCAGATTTTACTAATTATTTTTGATATGTTGATGAATAAGATTATTTTCATGACTTAATCCAAAAAAAAAGAAAGAAAGATGAACTATTCCTGTGTGTATCTAATAAAGTCAAAACGTGGAAGTAAAATTATTATTTGAAAATAAAATTTTTGATTATTTTAAAACTATTAAAATAGTGATGTTTGCCTTGGGTCATCACCCCCACGAGCACGTGACCACAACAGGATTCATTGTTACTTTTTACAGGCGTAAAGAAGAAATAAATTCTGACGATGGGCGTAGGCGAACATTTCTGCCATGTGAGTAAAACAGCTGTTGTTTTCTTGCAGATATTGTTAAAAAAAAAAAAAAGAAGCTTCTAGATAACAGTTGGGTTTCTACTAAAATGAGGTCAATTAAGCTAAAGTCCAATTTACTCTACATTCCCAAAATCACACAACTCTTTCTATTAAGTGTCTTCTTTTATCACAAAATACACAACATAACAGGAACATTTTAGAGCTTTATGATTAAAAAATAATGATCATAATGAACAAAATTAAATCTGTAATCCCCAAGAACTCCAATTTTTAATTCAAACATTGTCACAGACGTTTCGTCGAATTCTTCTCAATGCTGATGGTTGAGAGAATTCATGAAGTGCATGTTTGGCTGAATATGCATATGAAAATGAATATATTGTGCAGAACTATGTAATTTTCCAATAGTGTTCAAAATTTAGCCATATTTGAGTTGAATTGTATGCATGTGGTTGTTTTACAACATATATCCACAGTGAAAATGAGCCTGATGGTCTTCGGTTGCCTTGAAGCACCATGAAGGCAGCGGAATGATGATGAAGGAACACTAAAACAAAATCAAATAGCTGCAGTATGTCCCAGCGATTCGTCCAGCATTTGAAGGATCAACAGTTTGCGGTTGTCGTCGCTGAGATAAAGTAAAAGTAAAGGTTTTATTATCACCAGAACAATCCTTTAGCATCCGGGTCAAGAGTCTATACACTTCATCCAAGATAATTCGTTTAAGACAATACAGAGCGTTTATAACTGACGTCGACAACGAATGAGTGTCATGAGACTTACAGTTTAACAGAAACCTTCACCACTTCTTATCAGGAGAGCACAGTTAAGCATTTAATACGTAGACTGGGTCGTTGACTAGAAGAGAATGAGAGCGGATAGTAAAAATGTATGATATAAAGTGTGTCATAATTCACTGCAAACATCCTTATGAATGGGTTCATACTGCAGTCCAGTGGATATACAACTTCTTTGTTGTCCAGGCCGCACCTAGGGGATAAAACGTATCATGACTTTCTGTCATACCCACAGTTTTATGATTGTTAATGTGCAGAAACGGCTCAGAGTTACTGACAATACTTGTTTTGAAGCACAGAATTTTGAGTATTTTCCACAAATAAAGCAATAAAAACGAGTTGGTTCGATAGTATTTGGGCAAACTTTGTAGAATTGACAGCGATTACGTTTCCTACTATCCATCTGTAACTCATTCCTCGAGAAGAGCATGAAGCAGTCCAAAAAAATGTATGGTGAAAAAGCTTAAAATGCTAAAAATGGCTAAAAGATTTGAAGCAGCGACTTAAAAATGTGTTGAAAAGATGAGATCAACTCACAGTTGGGTGAATTAAACACAGTCAAAGCAGCAGCACTTTATTTAGAGATACTAAAAGCACCAAATGTGCTAAAACTCGTGTAAATAATCTATTTTCTGTTTGGATTCTGTATCTAACAATAAGGACGTTATGCTGCTCCTGCTGTTGTTAAGAAACTCTGGACGAAAGTTTCATTCTTACAAAAAAAATGTGTTCATTCGCATTTGGATTTTCCAGACGACGCCGTCAGAAAACACAGTTCACCTGCTCAGAAAACCCCCTGGCTCTTGCGAAGGTCGATGTCTCTCTTCAGCTGGCAGATGGCGCAGAGACCGCAGCATCCGGCCGCTAAGAAGTCCCAACACATTGAGCCCTGGAACACAAAGACAGTTGCCGACAACGTTGCTGCTTTGGCTCTGAACGCCGATTGCCGTGTCGGCACACCCGGTGTCAACTTGCATTGATGTTGTATCGCGTCCTGTAGACGCTGCGGATGGGCCACATCAGGCCGCACAGGCAGCACTCGTCCAGGTCGCTGGCGATGGAGCAGCCGAGGCACAGGGAGCAGCACATGGCGTAAAAGCCTGACGGCCAAGAGATTGATTAAAGGAAAGAAATATATATATATATATAGAGAGAGAGAGAGAGAGAGATGCTATAATAATAAACTTGAAACTTGATCATGATAATTTCTACAGTAATACTTTACTTTTTTAACAGTTATGAACTGAACCAAGTCAGAAATATTGTTTGAGTCATGACAATAGATGTCAGGGTGATGGTTATTATGGTGCAACAATAAAAAAGAGGATTCTTTTTATGAGAAAATTAAAAACTGAATCCACAGTAAGAGGGCTGGTTTTGAAGGAATGCTTCAAACTTTATAATCGTTCAAGTGAAACTCAAACAACTGGATTAAAGTTAAAAAGAAAAAAAGTAAATAGTTGTTCTAAGCATCCAGATGGGTGTTGGTTATTTAGGATTTCTATACTTGGTTTTGCCATTTTGCACCAAACTGACGCATTTAACGTCTAAGATTGGATTTTTTTTTTTTCAAGAATTTGGGATTCTACAATAGGAAATATTGAGAATATTTTTGGGGCATTTTAAAGTGATGCCCTATAAAAATAAAAAATAAAAAACTTATGGGTATTTTGAACAAGAAAATTGATTTCAGAGAGAGAAAAAAAAAGGTACTTGCAACATGCATGCAAGTTTGTTTTTTATTTCTCCTTCGTAAAACCAAGAAGAAGTGTCGCTCACAGGTTCCGCAGTCGTCGCAGCAATCACAGAGTCCGGTCTGGAAGTCAGATGGTGGGTATTGGCCCGGTTGGTTGATCACAGCCATGATGAGAAAAAAAACCTTTGTAAGATGGAAACATAAAGGCTTTTATTCTTATCACCCAGAGCAAGACGTTTGTCTTGTTCTGTGACTGCTCTCTTGTCTATCTCCTTCTACATCACTCCACTTCTGAACATCAAACAATGAAGGTTTCCCTCAGGTTTCCAGGCAGGCGGCTGTTTGAGAGTGCAGCTTACCAGGTGGCTCCGGAGGGTTGAAGGACGGTGAGGACCGAGGAGGGACGCTTTGAGGCCAGGAAGTATTGCCAACCTTTATAACTGACCCACGTAGGCGACTCAGGTGGTCATAAACTTCATATTGCACTAAGGTATTCCGAGCAAACACATTTACACGAAGCCCAATACAATAAGATAATAAAAACAAACAAAATTCTGCATGGGAGGATCTTATATTCACATTGGTTACCATATCAGGGAGTGGTTCTCGTACCGGTAGTTATTGCTCAATCTGCTGTAATCCACTTATTACAGAATTTACACAAGTTTGAAATTGGAAAAACAAGGTCGAAGGGCATGACTCTCTCTAAACTGCCATCAAATCGAACTGGTTCAATAGAACAGACGGAAGATCTTCATGAACATGTGATTGACATTGACATGATCAGTTTGTTGTTGAAGGTTTTAAACTGTTATATTAGATTCAGTTCTTTGTTTCTCTGTCCTTGCAATCTTGTTTCTGAACATTTATTTTGAACTAACTAAGCGAAAAATCATCAACATATCACACCCATTATCCAGATTTCTACATCTTTAAAGTTTATTGAAACAATTAAAAGCAAATCACAGAGTTCACAAGCATTTTTATTTTCTATTCTCTCTGTTTTTTCAACAACAAAAAAAAAGGAAAGTCAACAAATATCGTGCCGGCAATCATCAACAACTCATGCATCTTTTGGATTTTATCCATTTCACACATGGAATAGTTTATATCATCTGACGGCAGTGCCTGCAAGCACTCAACTATGTATCTGTTAAGAGTTAAAAACCTTTTGCAGAGCCTCTTTCCGACACACGGTGGCGCTGCGGCCCACGGAACAGGCCCATGTCGTGCATGGGGGAGCTTGTAGTGGGGAGCTGCCTTTAATGATAGAGGCGCAGACATAATGAGCGGCTGTAACTGAAGCTCGGGAAAAGGCACGAGGTTCAATTTCCGACTAAAGATAGACTACTGAATTACAACAAAGTACACAGAGTGGCTATTAGGCTACAACACACACACACACACACACACACACACACACACACACACACACACACACACACACACACACACACACTTATTTGACATTTATCCCTCATATAAATTTTTTTTTTGAAGAAATGCACAATTTATTTGATAAAAAAAAAAAAGTTAATAAAGATAACCGTCCCGGCAGTGATTGAGCCAAGACATCCATGAAATCATGTCAACGTGTTAATAGATTGATCTAATATTAGACCAACACAGCACTGATGTGGCACTTTGTTCATGATGTGTATTTGTACTTCATGATCCCTAAAGTATATTTTTGTCAGTGGTGGAAAGAGTTCCACCATTAAAGCCATTCAACACAAGTAAAAGTAGAACTGTGTCATCAATCAGCCCGACTCAAGGTATCTGAGTGTGATCAGAGTATCATTACTGGTGTGGAGGCAGAATTCTTCAGCTGTGGAGTTGACTTTACGTTACCTCCATAGGGCCACATGGTGAATTGACATTGACGTGAAGTGACTGATTGGATAAAATCAAAGTTGAATATGTATAGTACACACACTTCTTTACTTTTGGGGGATTTTCTTTCGACTAATGTCCTTATTTTTTGGTAAAACAATATCAATAGTTCAACTTTTTGCATCATGTACCATTATTATAATGAAATCATGTGATACGCTTGAAAGGAAAACAACACAAAGCTTCCTGAAACACTCAGACATTGTCCCTGATTGTGACTGATGGCAAACCCCAGTATGAGGTATTTGTAAGATAATTTAAAACGTGTTTCAATATGAGCTACTTTCTACTTGCCAACCAATGATTTTCAGCCTTCTTCCACTAGTTATTGATAATTATTTTACATTCATTATAGACAATCAGCTTGTATAAATACAATCATTTTTGCTATAGTAATGAAGCAGTTTATTTTTAGACCCACTCAGTAATGCTTTTTTGTGCTCTGAATGTTTTACTTTTGATATTTTGGTCACAGTTCACTAATAAAACGTTATCAATACAGCGCCTTTCAGATCTACTTGTGTGACATTCAACAGGTCTCTGCAGTTGTAAATGAAATGTGGATGGATGTATGAGAGGTTCTATTATCTTTCAGTGGTACATTGGCAAGTAATGTCTTAAATGCAAAATTAATTAATGCTTGAATCTGGCTTAAAATTGCATTTGTTTTCAGAATTCCTACTGAACTACAGCACATTAAAAGCGATCATTCCCTGAATTAAAATGTGATGTCAGCGATTTAAATGATTTAATGTGTGTGAGTTTAAAACGTTTTACAGTCTATTTGTTTGCAACGTGGCAGCGTGCAACGTAAATGACTGGTTAAATGCCCATATTTGCTTTGCTTTAATGATTTTTCTCAAAGCTCGGTACCTATGTACCTGCATGATGAATACATGTGCAGATTTCTTCTGTGTTTATTTTTTATTTTGATCTGGATGAGGATCTACAATGGTCCTATGATAAGAATTTGTGAGGGGAATCTTGGAAATAATAAATTTTCAGTATAATAATGATATGAATCTTATTTCATCTCTGAATTTTTCAAGTTTAAAAAATAAATTGCTTTGATTATATATAAGACATGGGGGGCTCTATTCATAAGTCTTCTGATTTCCTTCCCATTGTCATTAAAAGTTGTAATCTCCACATGTTGAATGAAAGTCACTAGTTGGTAAATCAGAGGGATTTATTTAAAAAATAAAATTATTTATTTATTTTCTAGTGGGTGGGGTTGCAGCGCCCTCCTGGGGTCATTGATATGAGGGTTACGCCGTCAGGGGGTCTGCTGGTTGCAGAGCTGAGGGTTTTTTGGTGTTATTTCAGGGCAGCACTGACATGCGCACGGCTGATGGACGGGAGAGGCACATCTGCACCGACTCCCCCCCCACCCCCACCCCACCCCCCACCCCCTCTGAAAAAAGCTGACAATTTGAAGCTGTGCGGGACGGACACAGCCGGTCTCTGCAATGTAGTGAGAAGGAGCAGCTTCCAGGCCAACTTCTTGCTGGTGTTTGGATGCACTTTTTCCCTCCCTCTGAGCCACAACCATCAACACAAAGTTCAGATTATAAAGACGAGCAGATTGGCTGAAAATAGATCCTGCTGCTGGAGGAAATCCAGAACTGGAGAGAAAAAAAAAAAAAAAAAGCTGAGTAACTTGCTCTGTCTTTTTCTTTTCTTTCTTTCTTTCTTTTTTTTTTTGGGTGAGGGGGTGACAGCGTCTGGAGCTGAGATATTGCTGCTGCTGCTGCTGCTGCTGCTGCTGCTGCTGCTGTATGGTCTGGGCTGAATCTGAGCGCAGATTTCAGAGGATGGGAGAGTTCACGTTGAGATGAAAAGAAGGCAGCAGAGGAGGTTTGCGTGCGGAACTTGAGCGCTGCAGAAACCTTTTGTCCTGTGCTCTCCCTGCACACTTGGACCGGAGCTGACAATGAAGATGAGCATGGTAAATACGTTTCCTTCTTCTTCCTTCTTTTCCCTTAAAGTTGGGTTAGTTTGAGTTGATCGCGTGATTCTCTCCCGTGGAAGCGATTGGGAGGAAAAGTTGCATGGAAAAAACGCGCACTTCTGGTAACATTTACGCACGGGATTTTTTTTCTTCTTTCTTTCTTCTTCTTTTTTTTTTTTAACCACATTTGCAGGGTGTAAAGTTTACAACTCTGCAAGCTCAGACTACTCAAACTTCCACGCTTTAGTGCAACGAAAAACCACGGTTTATTTGGACTTGCAGACGCTCCTTGAGGGCTGAGGTACCGGTGTAATGCATGCGGGCCGCCTGCCAACTGTCTGGGTCAGAGTGGCCAAGTAGGTAGCGCTGTCTGTGCGTCTGTCTGGATCGCTGGGGCTGTCTGTCCGTCCGTCTGTCTGTCTGTCTGTCTGTCTCTGCAGCTGTGGCGGCGGGGAGGAAAGATCCTCCTCTCCAGCTTTGGAGTCCGATCGTCTTTATTTGGACACCAATCCGCCGTCACCTGGATCCGTTTGACGTTTGTTTAGAGTCTTAACTTTGCGCATGCTGTCGCGAAGCGCGTCAGCGAGTTGAGAAAGAGAAACCCGGCAATCTGCAGAAATGAAACCGGGCTCTTAAGATTTATGCACCCCCGCTTCATTGCACGTCAGTTTGAAACGCTGTTTAACCGTGTCAAGTCGTCAAACTGTCATCGACGTTTCATCAATGAGGCGTTGGTCCTTGCAGTTTTATTTTATTTTTCTGGCAACATTTGTTCAATTAAATGGCATGTTCATGCGGGTCGATCTGCTGAGTGAGAGCAGCAAATCCAAACATCAAGTTTCATTCATTCAGGGAGGCTGCAGCTTCAATTAGTTCACTAAACTGAGTAGATGTTCAAAGCAAACAGGAAAAAAATGGAAAAAAAACAAACCTTAACAAGATTCAGCTGCCTCTTATTGGCTTTCATCACTGGCAACCTAATATCTTTGTGGTTTGAGCTGGTAGACCGATCCGAGAGGCATTATGGAACATTTCCACTTTGAGACAACATCTTACAAGATATACTTTCCGTAGTAAGTGTAATCTGCTCAATAAAATCGGATGAAATTGATGAAAAATCTGAGTTTTATCCAACCAGGATTAAAAAAAGAAAGAAAAAAAAGGTAAAACTTTGAAATAAGATCAGTGTTTTTTCCAATATCAAACACTCGACATTGTCTATGTAGTGTCATTGTTCTTGCCTCGGCAACAGGATATTACCAGTTTGAGTCTGGCTGGGGGCCCTTGTCTTTGGAATTGCATGTTCTCCCTGTGCTTGTGTGGGTTTCCTCCTCATTTGAAAATAGCTGGAGGCTCCGAATTGCCAGTAGGTGTGGCTGTGTTTGTCTTTGTGTGTTTGTCTCTGTGAAGAACTGGGTGTACCCATCCTTTGCCTTTAGTCAACTGGGATTTGTGCCAACCACCCGCACCTTGCAATTGGACTAAAATGGTTTAGAGACGGATGGATATACAGGAGAAAGTCTTCAAAGTGGGATATTTTCTCTGGTTGGATGTCGGTAAACCAAAGTTATTGATTTTAAAATGATACCAGGAAGCTTATTGCTCACGAAAGTTATGATTTGGTCAGTAAAATCAAAAGTAATCACAATAAATTAGGGAGTTGTCCTCGAGACTCCAGTAAGAAAGTCTTTAGAGTAACCTGTTTTGCCCATTTCCTACAAGTAATGTCTTGCATGGGGTGAAAATATCAGATATCACTGAATAATTACCAGTAGAGGACACATTTCATGTAGTGATTAGTTAGACCGGTAACCATAATGTCTGTTGTGGTCATAACTTGGTCTGCAGAATCTCTGAAAGTAGTGGAAATGTATTCCACCTGATTAAACTTTAGTTTTAAAATGCCAATAAAGAAGCAAAAACCTTGAATGTAAAAAAAAAAACATTACAATGCTGTCGTCAACATATCAACAAATACTGAAACATGTTTATTGAAGATCAAGAGAGTGGGTTCAAATGGGCTTCAAATAACTTGAAATCTATCAAACTAAATTGAATTTAAATTGTTTAGAAAAATCCACTTTTGATTATAATTGGAACTGGGTGAATGTTTGTTGCGTCTTGATAGCAGTAAAAAACACAGAAAAAAGCTAATTTGTTGAACGCCGCTGGTTTCAACCATCAGTATCTCATAAGGATTGACAATTAAAATTTGCTTCCGAACATGTAATGAAAAGTGACGATTTTTCCATATTGATTGTTTCTGATCGTTTCAGAGAGCTTTATCACTCAGTTCTTGGAATTTTAGCTCACTGGTTTAGCATTCGCAAACATATTGATTTTATGGGTTCATTGTCAGACGTTGTCCTATTTTTTTCTTTTTTCTTTTCGTTTTTCTTTCTCGCCATGATCTTTGCTTGATTCCCTCCACAGGAATGCACACGGATTGGTCAAGACAAGTTTCCAATATAGAGCTTCCGGTTTGGAGTTACACCTGCGGACTGACAGTGTCTGATGGATTACAGTGTTTTCTGCGAGCTGCTGACATGAGTTCAGAGGCCACTGAGATGCGGAAGCGCTCGCCTTCAGGAGAAATCTGAGACCCGGGTGAGCCTTCGAGCGCCGCAAGGGGAGCATCTCGGCGAAAGGAGACGGGACCACGGACCTGTTATGGTGTGGCACGGCGGTACCAACTGTCTGCTCATGACCCGCTTGTAGCGCCCTCTGCCCTTTACCCCATGTCACATCTTTTCCTGAATTATGGAAAGTTTGTGGAAGACGCTGACTTGGACACTGAGCCTGGTGGTTATGGCCGCTTCCGAATTTCAGAGCGTCAACAGACTTTCACACAACTCTCAAGGTACCGTAGCGACGAATCAGTTGGTGAAGCTTCATTTGCACAGAAACCTTTGAAGACAGTAAAGTTAAGAGGTGCTCTGAAAATATCGATTATAACAAAGATTGAAAGTAGGTTTGTTGAAATGCAAAGCCCTGTCACATTCACTCCATTATATAGAGCTTTGGCTGTCTGTGATCGCTCTGCAAGAGAAAGTCGAAATCAATGTGGCACGGGCGCAACAATGGCTTTACTCATAGTGGCAGCTTTATTTTTAACAGTGTACATACGTAGGTCATGATTTTGGGTGAACCGCTCCCTGAACTTGACTGATGCAGAGCAGAGGAGCAGTACCTTATGAAAACATTCTGCTTTTCAATAACACATGTATTTACGTAGTTCAGAATTGAGTCAAATGTAGGGCTCGGTCATACTTTTGCATGTGCCCAACTCAAAAGATGGTTTATTCAGATGTACTCCTCCACAAAATTATCTTCATCTGTGTAAAATAATAAAAAAAAAACCCGATGAAAGCCATGTTATGACGATCACGGTTGACGATATGACGATTAACACAGTTGTTGAAGTTATCCTGTCATCTAGACAGATATCTGGACACTCTATCATCAAAGTTTAAAAGCTTGTATTGTGACAACCTCCGGACAAAACATATAGAGAATGACTCTCAAAGGGGCTTCAGTTAAAGAACAGGATTTACCTCTATACAGCGCTAATATGACTAAAATTGCTACCGCCTGAACAATCTAGTGTATCATTGCTTTACGTGAAGCTATGAAGCAGGTTAAATGCACATCGCCCCTTTGATAGGCTGTTAAACAACTATATGTGTTTTCTTGTAAGTAGCATTATCTTAATGCAGTGAGGAGGAACAAACAAGGTGAAGCCATGCAAGCCGGATGATGTTCTTGTTCATCTCTTATTATTTGCCTTTCACTCCTTTCTTCTGTAAAAGAGGAGTTCCTGTCCTACCTGCAGCACTACCAACTGACTGTTCCTGTGCGGGTGGATGAAAACGGCGAGTTCCTGAGCTACACTGTGAAGCACCACCGGCCGGGCCGACGGAGACGGGGGGCCGGGGACCCCGTGGCGGTACCGCAGCCCGGGTCCGACCAGCCGGATCCCACAGACACCCGTCTGTTCTACAGACTGTCGGCCTATGGAAAGCACTTTCACTTGAACCTGACTCTAAGCCCCCACCTGGTGTCGAAGCATTTCACAGTGGAGTACTGGGGCAAAGAAGGGCTGGAGTGGAGACACAACTTAGTAGATAATTGCCACTATGTTGGATTCTTGCAAAATCAGCACAGCACGACCCGAGTGGCACTCAGCAACTGCAAGGGCCTGGTGAGTCCAAGACGGTGGTTTTGTGGCTTCTTCAAGTGACAAGTTCAAACAGTTTGACAACGAAGAGTTTTCTCCAGTCATCTGAAAACGAACCCTCACATTAATGTCACTGTAGGAGAGACGTTATCTTCCTCTACCAGTAAACAAGAGACTAGTGAAATAGTAACCACTTTTTGAAATAACATATTGATAATTAAGTCCCATCAGTCATTTTAGCAGTAATGCACTAGTAATTAATTATTGGAGGAATGACGTCTTATTGGCTCAGTATTCTTGAAACCGTCGTGGAAGATTTCCGATTAACATCAACTCTCGCCTGTATCCATAGTCTCTGTGATCCATTATCGGCCCTGAATGAACATTAGCTCCCATTTATAGGAGCTTGTCTGTCCATGTTTGTAGTTTATTTGAGCTGTTTTGATTGCTGCTTCTTTTCGTATGTCAAGGACTGTTAACGTTCATATTATTGACCATCGTTCTTTTAAACTCACTAATTTCACTTCAGCTCAACATAATTGAGGGAATTATTAGACTGACGCACAACGTGCTGACAGTTCAGCTAATGAGACACAGCAACACTGAAGTACTCCAGCTAAGTGACAGGATTAACCGAGGGAGAACTCGAGTGATACAATTACTTTCTCCCCTGACTAGTCACTTTCTTTTGCTGCTATTTACCGGAAACAGCAACTTCAAATAGTCCAAATCCTAAATCGAACAGCTCAGTGAGTAAGACAAAGAGAGACAGCGGCTCCACGACTCTCCTTTTGTATTTTTAAGTCACGAAAACTGTACTGTAATCCATAAAACGGTTACTGCAGCAAGACTCCTCAAGGCACTGCTGTTACGGTAAAGATGTTGTTTCATGACACATTATTCTGAACAGTGCAGCTCACTGACACACACGTAGCTCGGGATGCTCTCATCGCAGGGAGGTTTTTTTTTCTTCGGAGGATTAGTCTGGTTTTAGTTCTGTTGGCTTCCTTCCACTTGGCAAAGTGAGTCTGCAGGCAGGTGATGCTAATGTTGAAGAATCACTTCATGTCGGTGACCTGCGATAAAAGGCCTTTTCTTCCCATTTGGTACGCTATCACACTTCACCGGGTGAGATCACACTCTCGCCTGCAGTCTCAAAGTAAAATGCACTAACAAGGCATCTGATGAACCTGTCTGAGCTCTTAGTCCTCAGGCTTTTTATTCGCGCGCACACTAGACGTTTCTTTGTTCATCAAGGAATTGGAAGAAATTTTAACATCCCTCATT
Organism: Lipophrys pholis; assembly: GCF_963383615.2. Classification (NCBI taxonomy): domain Eukaryota; kingdom Metazoa; phylum Chordata; class Actinopteri; order Blenniiformes; family Blenniidae; genus Lipophrys; species Lipophrys pholis. Next base: position 24,378,475 of record NC_137641.1, read on the forward strand.
GCTTCACAATAACTTGCAAGATGGAGCAAAAAAAAAAACAGAAAAAAAAAGAAAAGGCTGTGCTGCTTATTGGCAAATGTAATCATGTGAAAAGAAAAAAAAAAAGAAGCCAAATGTGTTGGCAGGACCTGCTGCAGAGTGTCATAAATTGAATTAGTGTTTGCCCTTTTTTTCTTACAGCACCAAAAATGGACAAAACTGTGTCTCTGCTTTAATGTAATCATCTGTCTGGACAGTTTGAGATCTTGACATCACACAGTACCAAAAAAAAGGGAAAAACTCTTTTTCTGTAAGCCAGTGTGATCTGTGGTTAATTGCGCTTATTGTGGGTTTTTACAGAGCCAAGCCAGTGTTTCCTATTAACCCGAAGCTGAAGGACTTTTCCCAGTTTCTATTGAAGAGGGGGGCACTGAAGGGGAGAGACAGATGTTTCAGTATTGGTCTTGATGTAATTGATTGTGTGGGGTTCTGGAGTTTGACTGCAGATTAGTGGCTAATGCACTGTGTGCATTTAAAACACGTCCTTAATCAGAATGACGAGGCGACACGAGGGAATGTGTTTGGAGTTTGAAGCGCAGCCAGTGTGAGCTGCACTGCTGAACAAGCTGGTTGAATAATCGAAGAGTTTATTCTCTCTGAAATAGCTTATCGTGCATATTTTGCAAAATACATTTGTCTTTAGGCCCCGCTCACGTCGTAAGAAACCGATGCGATTTATCCCACAGGCATTGTTGCATAAAGTTTTATACTTCTTCTCAAAATCTTTACAATCACGCAACAATGGAAGGATTTTGAAGCTTATATGAATCACTAGAAACGAGAAAGAAAAAGACACCACGCTTGCAAGACCTGAACAGTGTTTTACAAGTGACGGAAAATCAGTGATTGATTACAAAGTGTAGTTACGCCATGTATGTCCTCTAACTCGTCGTGCTGTTACACTTTATTTGAGTCAGAGAACTCAATCATTTGGAGCGAGATGGATTACAATCTGTATGTTTGTTAGTGTCTCTTGACGGGAAGGTAATTCATTAATGAGAACAAGAAGAATCAATAATAACACAGCTGACATAAACTACTGTCATGCCTGTTAACATTAGACTTAGTTTGTAAGTATCTTAATGTTGATTTAGGATTGCTATTTCAGTGCAGCTACTGTTGACACAGAACGTTATGTTGCGATCAATTTATCAATACGAAAAAATAGCTCAGCTCACTAGTGAAAAACACTGCTAAGATAAAATATAAAAATGACATAGGAGAGGCAAATCTGATTAAAACCAAGATAGACATTTAAAAATAAAATCAAAGTAATCAGGAACTAAATTAGCACAGGGAATAGATTAAGATAAATAACAGATGAATCTATGTACATTTAAATAAAAGCCATCCTTTCAGAAATCAGGTTTCCACAGGCCTTTTTCTTTTTTTTTTTGAATAAACCAGGAAAATTGTCAACCCTGGGTTAAATACAGTATCTTTTGAAGCATTAACTTTAAAAGCCATCGAGGAAACACAGTGAATGGCATGAGGAACCCAGAAATGATGTACGTTATATCATATCATATGATAAAATATACACAAAGTTTACTGGCGCAGACTCGTCTTCGTGTCAACTTACTTTACTTTCTGTCCGAATCTGAGATTAACTAGATGTATACACATGCAATTAATTGTTTCATGATTTATTTAATTTTTTTACTATTACAGTGCTACAGATTAATTAAGCTGATATCTTTTCTCCAAAGCAATTTCCATGCATCAGAATTATTGTGAAGACTGTGTATGTATAGCTTGAATGCTTGCTGTTTATAACCTCACTGGTTTTCTCTCCCTCTTCAAGCACGGTGTTATAACAACAGAAGAAGAACAGTATTTAATAGAGCCTTTAAAGAACCTATCCTCCACCACCTCCAGTGAATGGAGCCGGGAAGAAGCACAGCAACATGTTATTTATAAAGTGTCTGCCATTCCCTCGCCACAAGAGCATAGCCAGGAGTTCAGCTGTGGCATTTCAGGTTGGTGAACCTCCGTTTGGTTTTGGACTCTGTGTGGGTGGAACTGACGTAAAGGAAGAACTATACATAGCAGGTCGGAGGAAGTGCTGGTTTGGTTTTAGGCCCAGGTTCTGTGAGACATGACCGGGCCTCTTGTGTGCCATAGCTGCCGTTGGCCAAGGGACACCTTTCAAACCTGTAAGAGTGAGTTCCTACTGCAGTTTTCATGAAGAGAGAGTCCCTTCAGTGTGTAAGGGGGACTTGGCTCTGACTTTTATAGGAACACACATCCTATTTATAGAACCAACAATCATGTTCAGATTTTGAAACTCAGACAACTCAGTTCCAGGAACTGAAAAAAAAGAATTAAAAAAATGCTGCGTCGGCTGAGATATGACGAATTGGAAAAAGAACCAGGTGGATATTTAGGTATTTGGGCCAAGGTCTTATAAGAAACAGCAAAGGCTGTCATCGCCAGGAAGCCAGCATGCCCCGACATGTACCATCTTATAGCTTTTTCCCAGAGCATCTGGGTCATAAAACAACGGCTTTCGCCGCACGGTTCAAAGGGGCAGATTCTCTATATGTACCGATCACATACCAACCAGCTCTCTCTCCAACACATGATGCATCATAATCCAGATTCAGTATGTGTAATGCCACAGACTCACTGACCTGCCCCTGTCTCCTCATGTTTCCCAGACCTCATTAAAACCAGTCCACCATGCCAGTTCAGCACACCTTCGTCCTCCGCTCCTGAAAACGGTAACAAACAGTCAAATGCCACGCGCAGGCAGAGGCGGTCCATCAGCACGGAGCGCTTCGTGGAGACGCTCGTGGTTGCTGATAAAATGATGGTCGGTTACCATGGACGCAAAGACATCGAGCACTACATCCTTTCTGTGATGAATATTGTAAGTTTGAGAACTACTTTTTGGTCACATTGTTTCTGCAGATATTTCTTTTCTTTTTTTGTGACTGCCTGCTATGTTATGAGATATAATTCTCATCAAATGTGTTTATAAACGGGTACTTTTTTCAATAGGAGCTGTTTCAAAATCATATTGTCTACTGTAATGACACATTTAACACGTTTAACTCGCAAAGCTAAAAATATCCTATCAGGTTTTCAGTACGAAACCAACAGCTTGTTTGGAGCACCAGGACATCTCATTTGTGGTTGCTTCCTGTAATCATTCTAAAAATATAGACCAACATTCAAGTTAAAGCCCTCATTATTTTCATTTATGATCCAGCCCTATAGTCCTATACTAAGCTTATTTGAAACAGTCCCCTCCATGAAACAAATGAACTTCGAATGCAGTCTGCAATATCAACTGTATAATACCTTTAAAATGTATATCTATCTTCCATACAACTTTATCCGACTTTGGTTCATGAGGCGGTTTAGCTGAACTTGCGCTGACTATGGGTGAAAACAGAGACATAAAGTCACATTCGTACCTCCAGGAAAGGTACAGTTCATTCATGTTTGAACCACAGGATATTTTAAACCAGCCTCAGTTCTCCATCATTTTTACTTCATATACAGTTCTATCAGAATCGCTCCCAATATTTCAGAAAATAAACTTCCTTAAAAGACAACTCTTTCTCCTCAAGAAAATTACTTGACAATTGTTTTTGGTTCACAATCCAGGATATCAGAGGCAATTAACCTGAAGAAAACGAAGTGGCTTCAATTCAAATTGGCTTCTCTGACAGTATTGACTTTCAAATTTCATTAACCATATGTTTTTCACAGTTGAACTAATAAATCTGATTGCATTTTGAATTTAACAAATTCAAAAAAAAAAGAGTAATTTAGAGAGACAAAGTGGCTCGGAGGTTAAGCAGGGCAAAAGGTTTGGAAAAAAAGAAAATCGAAAATTTGCGGAACATTTAAAAAAAAACCTCTTTCTCCAAAGGACACTTCTTGTCTTCATTGGATGTTGGAAAGAGGTATCAAGTACTTTTTGGGTCTGTGTGTTTGGAAATTTGAACAGTGTTGTGGTTCAGTTGTCTGACTTTGTGTCTTTTCTTCTTTTCTGGAGGTCAGGTTGCCAAACTTTACCGTGATGCCAGCCTAGGAAATGTTGTGAACATTATAGTGACCCGACTGATCGTTCTGACTGAAGACCAGGTAAGGAAAAAAGTCCCTCATTTCTGCTTTTGTCTTTTAAGTGTTTAGTATCTGTACCCTGATCTGTAGCGAGTGTATAACTGATGCGCTTGGCGTGAGCGAGCTGCAGTGTTTTATGTGACATGAGGAGGCGGGGGGGGGGGGGGGTGGGAGGAGGAGCAAGGCTTTTCACCATATGGCCACCACTTCAGATGAAAGATGTGCTCAGGCATCTTCCCTCAGGGAGCCTCGATCGAGGATTTTTACATGCACTGTACATGTGTATGTAAGTGTGATGGGAGAAACAGTGTCTTCCTACCATCTGTTTTTTTTTTCCAAAGTGGGGAAGGGGGTCATCTTGGCTTTTTTTTTTTCTTCTATTTTTCATCTAGCATCAGGTTAATAAATGAAATTTCCTTTAAAAGTTGAGTCTCATTCTAATCTGAGAGGAAGGCAGCATCGGGCCTCTGTTTGGATGACCTGCGAAGAAAAGTAGACATGTTTCGTTGAGTTGTTTGGTATTGTGCTTAGTTTCTCAAGCTGGAACCAGCACTGCCTGATTGGGCGTTACATCCGTGGAAGTAGATTCGTTTTGCAGACATTTTTCCTTTGATCGACTCTTCTGACTCATCTTTTTCCTCCTGCTGTGAATGGTTTTACCTTTACTACAAACGCGTCTTCTCCTAAATCAGACCAAGGATGCATTCGCTCTTCCAAAGTCTGGTCCTCTAACCTCCCTCTGATCTCAATACAGCACTCTTCTGAATAATTCATGCAGATAATTGTTGAGCCTTGGCTCGGGTGCCTAGCGCTGTCATCACATGACAGTAGTTTATGGCTGCTTTCTTGTTGTTATCTAAGGGTACGTTTTCTTGTTTTTGCATTTACAAGCTCATTGGAAAGAACACAGATCGACATTGAACAAAGATTTTATGGGTCTACAATTCACCTCTCGATCAAATTTTGCAGAGAAATGTTCTGTTTAAGCAATTTTACAAGTCATGTCAGGTAGGAGGGGAGATTAATGAGCAGCCAACCACCGGGGGGTGGGGGTCGGGATGTTTTGTCTTTACAAGTCATTGATATTTATGTTGTGTTACATCTGATAATGTTCTATTTGGTCACGGTACTATGTGATAGCACGGCACGGCATGTCACGACACCTAACAATACAACCTAATAGGACGTCAAACATCTCAATATGGTTTGATACAGCAATGATGCTAAGTGGGACAATACATTACAAGTTAATGGAGCGAGCCATAAAAGGATGCAACTAAGGACAATGTGTTATCTAATATAATATATACAGTATGAGACATGCAACTCCATGAAAGATGGAGGCAAAATGTAATTTGTCACAAATTGATGCCATGCTCTAAGAGGAACATAAGGCAGTGTTTTGCATGTGTGCACCTCTTTCTTGTTGCAGCCAAACCTGGAAATCAATCATCACGCCGACAAGTCTCTGGACAGTTTCTGCAAGTGGCAGAAGACCATCCTGTCTCATCACAGCGATGGAAACAGTATTCCAGAGAATGGGATGGCTCATCACGACAACGCTGTCCTCATCACACGGTAAGCTCATGCTGACAGGCCACTTTGAGTTCGCATGCCAGTGTAATGTTCCCGCCTGGATGCACGTCTTTCAAACTGCTCTTCTTTTAGTCACCGTTTTCATTGTAATTTTCTACTTTTGGGTTGCATATTATTTCCGATGAGTCCAGCAGCTCAAAAAGTCCCGTTCTTCTGCTTATACTTTACCTGTGGCCATTAGGACCGACGCGACAGTGAGAAAATACAATGTGCTTTTACAGGCGTACTGTACCTGTCACCTGCAATTTATGTCAGGGGTGTTACCATAACACAGCAAAACTCTGTCATTACCTGGAATCTGCTTCATTGTTGCCAGAACTGTTTGGGCCTCATTACTTAGCAACCACAGTGTATATCCCCCCCCCCACTGGTGCTGTCTAGAGCGTGTCTTATTTAAAATGGAGAAGGACAGAGAAAAACACCCCACAGTGGCATGATAGTAGCAAAATCAACAAACAGTAAGTAGACATAATGTTTTTTGTTGTCGTGATCCATAAGGCCACATGATGCAAATTACACAGTATGGTTGTTGGGCATCCATACATCATCTTCAGTTCTCTAACCATCAAGACTTTGTTTTCTTACTTCCTGTTGATAAATCTGTCTCAAGCATACATAAGTTTAACTGTTTGGTTTATCTAATCAGTTTATTTTTACCGTCTCAGACTGCATGCGACATAGAATCGGTCCCATAGATATAGGGTAGTAGGGCTCAACTGCACCTACTACAGCCAGAAGGTGCAATTAATTTATCGTGATCCTATTTTGTTATGTACTAAATGAATTGACGAATAAGAGCCGCTCCAATAGTGTGAAGATTCAAATTCAAGTCAGTACTTCGTTCAAGAGACTGGTGCTCTGGTCCTGAATTAAAGAGTAGCTGAATATGAGGATTTGTGATTCACATTCAGACCCAACTTAACAGCAACTGTGTGACAACGTGGATCACGTGTTGTATTAGAAAATAAATGGTGAGTGAATGGCGCTGACTAAATTTTCAGTGCTATATGTGTTAATTTAGACACTTTTCTATATTGTAATACTTTAAAAGACAATGGGGGCTTTGTAGTGCGTGGTACTCAGACATCCTCCTTGCAGTTCTTCATTAACACTCCCTAACTCGCTTTCCACTTATCATCATGGAAGTGACCTCTGCTGCTTCATTGGGCCTTATTTGGACCCTCGGACACGGGGAGATAAATCAAAAAATAAATATGCGTCCTGAACGAGGTCACAGTTGTACCTCTTTGGTTTGGAACTGCAAAGGAAAGAGAGAGAGCAAATATGGGGAGAAGGAGAGGAGAGGAAGGAGGTTGAAATTAAATTTGCAGTGCCCTTGGTTTTAATAGATTAAAAGCTTTAGGAATGATTGGATCATTCAGTCGAAATGTATGATGTGTTCTTAAAGCACTGTGGCTCTATTGGATTACCTGTGTGTGACTTACGGGGGTTAACAGCAGGGACACAGCGTGACCGAAGCATTTCTGTTTTTTACTCCCTTTCATTCACAAAGGCTTCGCGAAGGAGAGTCTCATGCTATAGACGGAGGAGTCAAACCAGGTGTTTTTTAGAAAGCAAACCTGTCATGACTTCATTATACACTATTGTTATGCTAAAGGGGGAGATTATATCTGGCCAGACGTTGTGATTAAACGGGGAAAGAATGAAACGGCAATAAGCCAAGGGGAGGAAAATTATTTAAGCGTAGAGTTAATTTAATTGTTTGTGTTCTTTCCCCCTTTTTTCTGTGTCTGTACTTAGGTATGACATCTGCACCTACAAGAACAAACCCTGCGGTACCTTAGGTGAGTGGACCAAAGTGGAGTAAAGTGTGTTTTCTTGCCAAATCGGTAACCTTAGCCGTTGTTGATGATCCCCCCCACCCCTTTTCCCTCTGGAGAAGTTTTCTTTTTCTCGTCCGGCCTTGTCCTCAGACAAACCTTATTTAGCAGCCTTCGCAGTCTCCTTCAGAGGAACACCAGACGACTCCTGCGAGACATAATGAGAAGGATGTTTTCACTTGTGTTATTATAGCTCCTCGGCACAGCTCCCTCCTCGAGTTGGGCTGAACCCCTTCAAATCTGGACGGCAGCAGTCACCGCCTCCCCACCGTTTATAAAACTGCTCTGTCTTTGTCCTGAGTTTGTCTAAGGTGTTCACACCTCCAGTTGAGGTTAAGGGAGAGCGAAAGGATGAGGCATGTTCAGGAAAGCCAAGCCAGATGAAGGATATGCAGAAGAAGAGGGGTTGAAAGGCAAATGGAAGGGGAAAAGGACAATTATAGGGAGTGTTAAGAGTATGCAGGAGGGAGATAAAGTGGGTGATATGCAGGCTCTTGGGGTATAAGGGGTGGGAAAAAGAAGACTCTCAACCCTCTTCAGCTCCACCCCACACCTCCTACCTCAGCCAGTCCTCCTCTCTCCCCATCTTATCTTTGTAAAAGGCCCCGCAGGCACCACAGTATATCTTGGAGGTAATACTGTGACTTCAGGGGTGGTTTGACAGATTGACCGCATTCGTCACATTCCCCGGTCGCTTTAATTGCCCTGGCATCTGCTTGGCTTCCTCGCTGTCTCTCCTCCTCCTCTTCCCACCCCCCTTCCTCCTTCCCTCCACCTCCTCTCCTCTCCTCTTGGCGGGGTCACGGTCTCAGGTCAGATCGCTGGCCTTTAGGGTCGCCAAGTAATCACGGGGCTGGAGATAATGCACAGTCCACCCGGTGTTAAGAAAACAGCTTGCAGTGCACTATGTGTGTGTGAGTGTGTGTGTGTGTGTGTGTGTACACACACACGCATTCTTAACCTAATCGTAGAGTAGCCTCCGCTCTTTCCCTCCCTCTCCTCCTTCTTTCTTCACCTTCAGGCTCCCTGCTCTCCTCCTCACAGTAATGGTTTCAGTGGCCTCCTGATTTGCGAGTCTATTCTTGTTTAGCCTCTTAGTAAAGAGGATACAAAAGCCATGCCACTTTTAGCAAGGGGAGCCTGAGAGATCGTGGAAACTATACAGACAGATCTGAAGGTGTCACCGGCTGCAGAGCCCAACATTTATGCAGCTACTTGACCTGCTGTGGTTTTTGATGCTAAGCAAACCTGGACTGTTAGTGTGTGTGTGTGTGCAGGACATGGGGAGATAAATCTCTGAAAATCAAGTTAAAGGGTTAAATATATATGAAATCACAAAGCTGTATATTTTCGGCTGAGTTGTTAAGAATATATCACTAGGAATCTATTGTCTTTCTTACTTTTTTAAAAGAATGAAAATCATGGAATAATAACAAACGATGAAAAAGAATAAAAATTTTAACATGCATGACAAAAAAGTATAAATATTACAACCAGAATTATTCAGCTATAAATAGTTAGCCAGACAAATGAAGAACGGTATCAAAATTATTCACATACAAAGAACAATAGAAGTCAAGCCAAGTGGGAGATATGGTGGATCGCAATATACACCAGTGTTGGCTTCATGCACATTTTTACGTTAGTATATGAAAAAAAAACTTGTCGGAAAATAATATCACACTTTTTCATATTGTAGAAATTTAGCAAGGAAAAAAGACCAAGTTAACATTGTTACAAACAAATGTTGTATTTTAGTATTTGGTTTGAAGAAGCCGATTGTTTTAACATCAAATGAATGTTTTCTTGCCATCTTATGTTATTTTCAAGAAGCATTCTTTTAGATAAAGAATTGTAAAAGTGTTTGTTAGTTTATTGCAGTCCTATCATGTCATAATTAACCATATTTCCCAAAGAATCGATTTCAAACTGAACATTTGGCTGCAATAATGTTCCTGTTGGCTGTTTATAATGTTTATTTTTTTTGCTGTACTCCAATATTTTTGATGTAATTAATCGAATATTGAAGAGGACACATAAATCTCATAGTGTGGTAATATGTGGGAACATGAGAACAAAACTGTTGCTCAAAACAATAACTGAGGTTACATATGTTGGTTTTGTAAATTGTGTGACTCGACCTTTTGCACATTAACACACATGCAACACACACACACACTTCTACACTGCGCTGTCATACGATCTGCTTTCGAGTCACCTGTAGATGTAATCTGTGAGGAACTGCCTGCAGTCTCCCGATCTGACCTGTCAGGCTTTGAGGAAAAAAGGACCTGCGACACCTGGTTTGCAGAGGGGTTTTAACTTTAAGCACCTTCAACTATCCCTCTCCTTTTTTTTTTTTTTTTTTTATCGTCCCTCTCCCTTTTCCTCCCTCATTTCTCACAAACTGCAGTTCTGAAATGAGGAAAACATCCATGTTTTCCGACAGCTTTCTGGTGGGGGCACGACGTTGGACGGAAGGTTCTTATATTCCCTCCTTTGGCTCACGTTGGAGGTGATCCCTTGTTACATGAATGGAAATGTATAAATCTGACTCTTGTCTAGACGTTTTCCAGCAGTCACTGTCTTTTGCAAGAAGGGAATACACAATTAGCTGCGGGTGCCAAGCTGGACCCCCTCCACCCCCTCGTGAATCTCTCTTTCAGCACTGCTGCAAACAGCAGTTCATACGCGTGAAATCCCACTTTTATGACCATGTCTCTGAAGACTGCTGGTACACCTTGACCCTGAGTTTGTATGTTTGTCTAGCATACATGTGTGTATTTTTGTGTGTGTGTGTGTGCGTGTGTGTCGTAGGCTTGGCCTCGGTGGCTGGAATGTGCGAGCCGGAGAGAAGCTGCAGCATCAATGAAGACATCGGCCTCGGCTCTGCTTTCACCATCGCGCATGAAATCGGCCACAAGTGAGTTTTAAAAGACGTTTAAGATCCTAATATAAAAATATAAAACTTTAACGTCGCTCTGTGATGCAGATCGCAGAGGCGAGACAACGTCAAACAAAGCTCGAGCGACTGACCCAGATGTTTCTTTTCGAGCCGTGCTGTGCAAGTTGCTCAAAATGCTTTGAAAAGTAGTAAAGTCGCTTTACATTTTTCTCCACATAGAAAATAATACATGGGAAAGTACTGTTTGTCTCATGGTTAGTAGTCGCCCTTAGTGGGACCTGTCTTAATGATGAGCCCATAGTTATATTGTTAGAATCTGTCTGTCTGGCACTGTGCAGGTCATTCTGTTTAATTACTGTTTAAGTTCATTTGCAGTTTTAGTTGGAAGAAGATACTTGGAAACAATAGTAAGGATTGGCAGCAACAAAAAAGCTGAGGTGAACTAATAACATGCAGACTGCCCTTACAAAGTTAAACCAGTGTTTATTTATCTCGGCTAATGCAACCCAGCAACTGTCAACACGAGTTATTATTAGTGAGACATTGTTTATGGGGCTAAGATGGGGACACATAATCCTTCATGCACAATTATCAATTCACCTGACAAGCACGACTTTATATTATGGGAGGAGGCCAGAGACGACTCATGGACCTATGCGGAAAACATGCAAATCCCTCACACGGAATGGCCTCAAAGCTGCAACAAACCTGGAGATGTTAAATCAATGTTTTGCCTTCTGCCTGGAAATGATATCATAGATTCACATAATGTGCATGTAATGCTTATTTTCATTTAGCGTGATTTACTCATTGCAAGACGGTTTTTGGGTTTTGTGTTTTTCATGTTCTGCTTGTGCAGATTATCTCCAGTTAATCCAAAGTCCACCCAAAGTGGACAATCACCTGTAGTTACTACCCTACAACCCTGACCTTGATGATGTGGAATAGAAGATGGAGGGGTTATTTAATATTAATAACTTTTTTAACACAAGAAAAAAAAAGCCTATAACCTATATAACAGTCGTGTTGTGGCTTCGTTATAATTGTTTGAGCACAACTCATTCCATATTCCCAATTTTTATGGGCCTAAATTAGATGGATGATGATCAAATCTTACAGACGCAGCCATGAGCAGGTGGTTTTCGTCAGGTGGAAACAAATCCTACCTGGTTGGCATTTGTGGTTGTCAGTGAAGCGGCTCAACAACAATGTGATGGATTGCCATGAAATTTGGTACAGGCATTCAGGACTGCGCTTGATTTTTCACCTCGCTTCATCATCACTTCAGAAGTTCAGCTTCTCCAATACGTTTTTTTTAATAAACACCTGCACGTAACCATTATTCCCTGCAGCCTTGTCAATAGAGATCCAGTTTCTAAATGCTGACCTTAATGTTATTAGTAGCTTTTGTAACATGTCTGGTAAATTTTAGCCATGAATTTAGTTTAAAAAATATTTCTATCGGTTCCTGGAAATATGACTCAACACGTTTACATTTACTTAAAGTGCACACTTATAGTCAACTTCTTTTCCTCTGGCTCATCCTCAACCTTTATTCACAGTTATGAATTGCTCCTAAGCAAACATTTCTTACTACTCGGGTTCACCCGACTTGTACGTACCCCCCTTTTTTTCCCCCCCTCTGCAGACATCTTGAACTGTATCTCCACATATTTCCTCATGCAAATGTCAGTGTCCACATACCTCTGGCTCTTTCTTCCTGAATATAAAGCAAAATAATGATGATGTATTAGTCTACGTATCTCCCTCGAGAGAGTTCAGCAAGATGGCGATTTCCTTTATTATGTCTCGTGTCTGCTTCTGTTGTGGGGCAGTTGTAAAAATAGTCTCTGCTTCTAGAGGATGTATAAAAAAAACATTCTGCAGCAGGGTTTCAGCCGGCCTGATTTATTTCCAGAGTAGGGTAAAATGTCATAAACGCCAGCCTTAGAAAAACAGGGTCAGACTGTGCGATGCGGTCAGGGTTTGTTATATACATTAGACCTGATTTGTGCTCCGAGACCGTAAGGAAAAGTAAGCTTTGACATCCTGCTGTAACCTGAGATATTCCATTAAATGATATCCAGACAGATAAGGTTGTTTTTTCTTTCTTGGTTTTTTTTTTCCAAGTGAATTGTTAACATGATTTATTTGCAATTAGAATTACTGCGACAGATGATAATCGTATATCTAATTAAATGACGAATCTTGTGTTCTTGGCTTATTGAATGATTTGTTTTATCATTACATGTCTGAATGTCACATTTTTCAATGAAATTAAAGGAAATTTCAGCTGCAGATTTTCTGAGAATACCCATAGTGTCTGCACTGTTTTTGAGTATTTATTGAAATCACATTTCTTTCTTGCTTGTCACCAACAAATGCAGAACTACATTATGAATAACATATTTAGACAACATATAGCAATAAATATGCAAAACGTTCATTATTACGTAACCTGCCAATTCTTGCAAAAAATATTAAAACAAGTTTTCACAGCTTAATTTAACAGCTGTTGTAAAGAATAACAACTTACATTTTTTTTGTGCACTTTTAGTTTGTTCTATTTACATATTTATTTATTTTAATGGGGACTTTTTCTAGTACTCTCCATGTTTTGGATTCGTCTTTTCTCAGTGATCGATCCAAACGATCCCATACGTCACTCTCCTTGCCTGCTCAGACCTGCAGGCTGTGATTGACAGGCAGGCGTCAGAGTGGTGATTAGTACTTTTTCTCGTTCCTGTCGAGCTCCAGACAGGGTTTGACCCTTGACCCCTTCACACAGCTGTTTCAGAGCTGCAGATCTGCGGCTTTACTGCCAGAGCCACCGAGGCAGACATCATTCAGTGCAGTTTACTGCCGTACATACAGGGCCACTTTTATAATCAGATCGTCTTCATATTGGATCATCACTCACATCTGCTTTAATTTCAGCCGTTACTTTGTTTCTTTCAGTTTTGGGATGAACCACGATGGGATCGGGAATTCCTGTGGCACCAAAGGCCACGAGACAGCCAAGCTGATGGCCGCCCACATAACAGCCAACACCAACCCTTTTTCCTGGTCGGCTTGCAGCAAGGACTACATCACCAGCTTTCTCGAGTAAGTGGACGACGGTGGTTTGCTGTGGGACACTCTTGACTGTGCTTGGCTGGCGTCTTTACTGAGCGAGGGAAAAGGTGCATTCCTGTTTTCCTGCTTGCTCGCAGCTGTCACGCTTTTACAACGCGCCGCTGCCACTCTCTGGCCCCTGTGGTGACCCGCGAGACTGTTTTGTATGCGAGGCCTTCCCCACTTTATTCACATCCATTTCATCATCGAAACTCCCGCCAGACCTCGCTGTGGCCGCGTGTGATAACCGAGCGCTTTCCGTTCCTGCGTCCTCGCACCACAAGGCGGGCGATGTCGGAGCTCATGCGGTCCTCGGGAGTGATGTGCAGGCCAGATGCCTCAAACCGCCGCTCTGTTGTTTTGTGGAGAAGTTAAAGAAGGCGTAAAGATAGAGAGAAACAGAAAAGTGGTCACTGAGGGACTTTATGGATGAGACCTGCCAGTCTCAGAACCAGATTGTAACCGAATACACACAAAACTAGTCATTAGTAGCAGAATGAATACATATGATGTTGACTGTCATTCTGCTCTCTGCACAACACTGGTGCAGCCATTTGGAAAGCTTGCAGTGTGTTTATGCTGAGGATCCGATAGAACAACCCTAGTTTACAAGTGGATGATGAATCTGGGATATGAAAATATAAAATTACAAGCCCACAATGTTATCTGTGACCTGGAGAAAACAAATGTACGCATGAGGAGAAGATGCAAACTCCACATAGAAAGGCTCCCGCTGGAAACTCGGGATATTTTCACTGTCACCATCCACGAATCCACCGCTCACATTTGAGTGCGGATTCATTGATGATTCTGCATCCTGGATTCAAACAAGATAAAGAGCTTACAACCTGCTTAATTGAGGAAAAAATGAATGATTGGGTGATTTGGCATCTCTCTTGGAGCTCTCAACAACCTTCCTGATAGACATTCAGGTTGTTTCCTCCAACCGGAAAGTTAAACAGAAACAGAAACAGAAACGGAAACGCGATGAAGGTGAAATAAAGTGCATCCAAAAACATCCATCTGCAATCTGGCTATGCCACGTAAGATGAGATGAGATGTGAATTAAAGACAAATAGATAATATAATATGAAATATTTTCAAATATTCCAATATCAATATAGTCATATAAAGTATTACGAGTGTTTACTTGTGAACATTAGCCCGTTCTGATAATGCTTTATCCTACTCTAGTGTGTTGGGAAATGTTGTTATAGTTTTCTCTTGATAATAGAAGTGATTTATTTAAGCTTGCTCCTGCGAAGAAGCCGAGGGAATTGCAAATATCTCAATTCGTAACAGCAGTGTACAGTCACGCACATGGCACACATTTTCCTTTCTTTCCAGTCCATCCCCATTCCCCATGACTGTAGACCTGACTGCAGGTCCCAGCGCACAGCCTTGCGTTGCAGTGTTGGTTGCGAGTCTGCGGCGCGTCCCTCCGTCTGTTTGTGTATTCATGTTCAATGGGCGAGACCCTCCAAGAAAGCGGAAAATAGCAACTGCGGTTGTCAAAGGATGTTTCCGGCTGAGAGCTGCAGGAGAAGCGTCGGTGAACACTACTTGTGACAGAGATGACGGTGCGAGATGCCAGCTTCCGACTGGGACACAAAGAACGAGCTTCTCCACCACGCCGTCGGGTTCCTGTCCGCTTCCTGGCTCGAGCATGTGAGGATGACCGTCGCAGACAAAGCTGTTTCCCTTCATCTCCGAGCAGAATCGTCTAACTTAGGTTATGTGGCTCTTTGTCGAAGCCTGACAAAAGGGTTCTGTCTGTAAACTCCAGTTATTCTCCCTTTTTCTCCCTCATTCAGAGTTTTGGATATTGCACACGCGTGTCCCTGCCAAGTAAACAACTTTGGCTGTGGTATTGGCCTAGATTCACCGTTTTGCTTGATGCAATATGTGGCGCTTTGTTTGGGTTATTATAATCACACTCACAGTTCAGTCTTAGTTTATTCTCCCAAGTTTACATGCCAGTTGGTTATACATGTCAAAAGGAAGGCAGTTCAACACTTTCTATTGACTCATGTGACTTCTGCCGTCTTGCCAAGTTCAGGGTTCGCTGACGCTTCCCGCTTTATTAGAAGATACATCCGCCCGGCGTAATGAGTTTGGCTGAATCCACTGGACAGGAAGTCTTTGCGACAATGTCAAATAATAGTTGCTTATGTTTAAACTTTGACTATTTTGTCTCTCTCCAAACCAATAAATAGAGAAGCTTTACCCTCGGAGCACTCAGGGAGCTGGGGGGGCCCCCAGAGGCTGGTTTGTCTGCCTCTTCCTGTGATGAGACGGGCCCTCCAAGGAGCAGGATTTATTTCTCTGAGTAATTGCAAAGAGAGGAGTGAAATAAAGACAGAAGACAGGGAGAATGGATCAAATGAACACGACACTTCTTAAATGTATTTCTAAAGCAAAGCTTTTTTTTTTCTGACTCCAAATTGTGATTTTGTCCTTCAAGTTTTCACTCCTAGACTAAAGTTGAATATTTTCTTTGGTTTTCCAGATAGTTGTTGAATCATTGTCGGGGCTACTTGTGGTTCTTTTGCACCTCTATTGCAACGCCACTTTGCCTGCGAGTTCTTCTTCTTCTGAAGCTTTTTTTCTTTATCTTTTATATGCTTTCTTTGCATAGTCCCCTTTTATATATCTTCCGTCTACTCAGTCTATCCTTGACTTTAAATTTTAAAGTGATTCAGAGGGTAAATTCCAGTTAACTTGAGACTGTGGGTTTTTTGTCCTGCTTCTGACTAACACATATTGACATGTTTTTTTTTTTGTTTTGCTCTCAACACAAAACAAAAATGTTTCCCAGAGTCACCAGTTAGTTTCACAAGAATGTGGGAGAAAGCCACGGCATCCAGAGAAATCCATGCAGACATAGTGAGAACATGCAACTGCACGACAGAAAAGCAACCGTCTGAAGTCTAACCCGTTCTGCTTTTTGGTTCTGCAGAAGAAGTTACATAACCAGCTTTGATTTTTTTTACAGCCTTTAGTGTCACAACAAAGCCATTGAATCGCTGCATGTCTCGCTGGATCCTTTATAACAAGCAATGGCATGTTTTCACCAGTTGTGGCAGAAATAGATTGAAACTTTTCCCAGTCCACCACAAGGACAAATGATTATGATATCCTTTAAAACAACCCTGAAATGGGTTCTTTAAAAGTGCTGCTCCTGACTTATCAAATTTGACTTACTGTAGTTAATTGTGTTGCTCCTTTTAGTTTCTGCCCCCACAGTCCACAGCTGTATTTGCCAATGTTATCAATAATAATGATAACATTGGCAAATGTTACTCTCTTGATTCAGAAGACTTTCGACTTTAAGCCCGAGGCACTCCACTCCCCGGCTCTAATGTAACCGCTTGCTTTACAACATTGATAACTTTGTGGCAGCATCTCTTTATTTCTTTTCTAGTGGAAAAGTCTTCTAACTACCACCTTGTTGCATGTATTTCATGTGCCTAAACATGTTTAATTAGTGTTTTCCTGCTTCCTCTCACAATCCCAAAATGCACTCTTAGTCCTATTGGTGATTAAAATTTTGCTGTAGGTGCGATTATGTGCATTGACACCAGGCCCCCCTTTCCCCCTATCACTAATCCCTGCAAAGCCCAGCTGGCAGTTTTGGGGTAAAAAGTAAAAGGGTAAATTGACAGATTGAACATCACACCACTTTGCATCTTTTTATCTAAACCAGGCAGTAGAGAGTGAAAAATCAGCTCAGCGCTGATTCAGCTGGGTGAGAGTCTCTGACTTAGAGAGTATGCCTGATGTCCTACATCTCTCTGGGCATCCATCATACAGTTTTGCTTCAATTCAAGTAGCAAACCATAATTAAATGGCAGGCTTCATAAATTATCCTAATTTCCATTTGTCAGACCTGTTAAACTCAAGGCTTTTCTTTACGTCTCATTTGAATACTCGGAAATCGAACTTTTCCATCACAGAGGTTCTTTATTTCAATACATTCCAAAATGCTGACGAATTCTGTGATTGTCAGACTCATTATACTCTCAAATTCTAGGTTTTTCATGAAGTACCCACCTCAATGTTTAACACACCTGTTTCATACTTGTTGACTGTAATTACATCATCATTGCGATTGGAAGAAATGTGTGATTCAGGAAATATGTTGATTTGCTTGTTGAAGCGTTCATTGATTTTCAAACACAGGTGGAGAAAATGTATAAACGTCTTCATGAAGCACTCATTTCTTTCATTTTTATATTTTCCTTATGATAGATTTTAATGATATTTCCCCTCCCTCAAAAACTAAAAAGACAAGAAAGAAGACAAAAAAAAAAAAATGTCTAAAGTTTTCACCAGCGATTGGCAACAGGTTGTTGACAAGAGATATTAAAGTTGGGCTACTAAAGAAGAATGGATGCTCGTTAATTGTCTTTTGGCTTTACCGTTCACTTTTCTCCACTCTTTGATCCCTTTCTGATCCATCATAAAGTCAAACTCTACGTTATTGTTGTCACCGGGCCCGCTTTTTCTTTTTTGGAGGCAATCGTTCCACCTCACGTTGCAGCTGCTGCAACTGGAAAGAACACAGTGTTACAGTAAATAGGCACGGTAACGTTTTGCCTCGAGAGGATCTTCTGAAGCAGAGAGGTTCGAAATGAGATACGTCTGCGTTTGTTTATTGGCACTCAACTTTATACTCGAGCACGTTGACAAAAAAGCATCCGCACTTGATTTTCTGTCTCTAAGCTCATCAGCGTAAACGGCTGCACCGGCTCACTTTCATGGTTTCAGCTACTAGAATACAGAAGTACCACATGTGTGCGTGTGTTTTCCCTGAATTGTATTTGAGTTTTCACCGAGAGCACATATTTCTATCTGACAAAACAGACTAAACATAATCTCAGGCCTGGACGTATGACCTACGGCTCACTCCAGACTTTTCCCTTCCTCACCCCGCACTGTCATTTTATTGGCTCCTCAGTAGGATTCAGTCTAAGCAGTGACACACGAAACAGAGCCGTATAATCAGAGAGGGCTGGTTCTCGTGGGCCGACCTCACCTCCGGTAAAACGTCTCTGCTTGTGCTTCAAGCGCGGGCTTTGATGAGGAGGTGCTGATGTGTCATATCAACATTAATTACATGGCATTTCAGAGCTTTTGACAAGCTTCGTTACGACGGTACTCTGGTGGAAAAAATTAAATGAATCGAACGACACGAGTCAACATGCCGGCGGTCGAAGGGCCAACGGAGTAGGAGAGAGGTGTGGAGGCCACCTTTTAATAGTCCCATCCTGGCACGTGTGGCTCTGCCTTCAGCCAAAGTGCAAAACGGTTCCTTTGTGTAAGAAACAGTCCTATTGTAGGTTCTTTTCTTGACAGCTCAGGTCGGGGGACGTGTCTGGACAATGAACCTCTGAAACGAGACTTCCTGTACCCAACAGTCGCCCCGGGCCAGGTGTACGATGCGGATGAGCAGTGTCGCTTCCAGTACGGAGCCTCCTCACGCCAGTGCAAATATGGGGTAAGAAACCAGCATCTTTTCTATTCAGATTTCCATCTGGAGCAACTTATTGCAGTGCGGCTTTTTTTTTTTTTGCAGGCATTTCAATTAACATATTTGCATGTGGCTATACATTAACAGCACAAAAGTAATGGGTGTGTGTTGGGTAAATCATTTCTTTGTTGCAATCATCATTCTTAGCAAGGAAGCTCATACCGTTGGAACAATGCCATATGGAAAGAACATGCATTTGTGGGATGAGCAGCAGGTCTAAGTGTGGGGATGCAGCTGACAAACACCCACAGGAACTTTGGCCAAAATTTGCCAAATTTTCTCATTGCTATTGCCAAACTGCTCATTCTGCTTCATTGTTCCTTAAAGATGGAAACAATTTACAGTCTGAAACTTTAATATCCACATAAAACAAGGTTTTTTAACATTTTCTTTTTTTTGTTATTATTTTCTTGTAGTAAAATCTCTTTTTCAGATGAATATTACTTGTGTTGTTCATTTATTCTCTTGTGTTCCAGTAAAACTCAACATTTTGGGACTCCTGGGCAAAGTTCTTCAGAACTTTTTGTTCATACAATAATTTTAATTAGTTCACAAAATATTTGTCATGTCTTATAACTTCTGAACATTTGTAACATTCATTTTATTTTTACACTAGAATCAGCTCTGCAAGTACCTTGGGTGACTTTAAAGAGGAGCGAGGGGTTGAGGGTGTTTCTCCAAAGAATACAATTTTTTACTTTAATGTGAATAACTGGTGTCAATGATATGCATGTCTTCAAAATTGAGTGACTCAAGACAGAATTGCTTTCCTACTGTCTTTGAGTATGACACACAAACACATTATATGATAAGAAATAAATCTAGTCATAATATCTGGGACGAGGGCTGTGAGTAGATTAGAACACTTAAAAAACTTTAAAATCTTTAAGATTTGGTATAATTTTGTAATTTCAGATCCATTTTGGTTCTGAAATCTGTGACTGATCTCTGGGAATGTTTAGGTTGTGTCTCGTCTCCCTCCAAAACTACTTAACTTTTCATTTGAAGTGTTATGTACAGTATGTTAATTCCTGCTAAATGTGTAACTTTATAAAGAGTCTTTATTTTTCATTCGGGATGTTAATCGTTAATCCCTCAAATAAAGTCACTTCTCTTTCTTCTTAACATGCAGCTCAAATCTAACATGAGCTTCTCAAAAAACTTTAATTTCAAAGAATATCTATTTTTTTTTTCCATTCATTTGTCAGTTAGATCTAACACAATATGCTTTCACACTCATTCAATAATCTTTTTATATGCTGTTACATTATGTTCAGTTCTTAACAGATTTTCTTTGTATTTGAGATTAAAAGCTCGCTCAAAGGCATCTTTCCTCACATTGTCCTTGTTTCTAATCTTTGCACTTCCCAGAAAAGACTTGAAAGGTTGAAGCCAACCCTCCCTTCATCTGTTTTCTCTTCTTTGAATGTTTCTTTTCTTTTCTTTTCTTTTTTTAAGTTTGTAATAATAATGATTCGCCCCCTGCCCAGTGCCCACTGATGAGAAAACCTCAGTATTGAAGGTGACATATGCAGTGAAAGACGAGGAACAACCACAATGAGTGGCTGAAAGATTCCTCATTAGATTTAATGAACAATAATGTAGCATTGCTTTGAATTACATAAATATTTGGGCACACAATGGTGGTGGTGGTTGGGGGTGCCAGGGATTAGCTGAGATCATAGACTTATTTCATTTCATTGAAAGAAATATCTGACAGCAGATTATAACAGCTCTGTAATTTTGGCTCCTATAAGCTCATAATTGTGGTTTTAGGTCAGCATGAAAGACACATATTTCTGAGTGGATGAGATTCCAGCGCCACGGTTTTTCATGTGGCAATCAGAGCTCCTTTACGTAAGCAGCTGTGCAAGCGATGCTCTCTACGACAGGACAGGAGGAACCACGCACAATCCTAATGGCTCTAATAAATGAAAGACTTTCTGAAGCTTGGACACGACCATGAAAAAAAAGCAACCCACTTCTGCTATTGTTTTATGCCAGCAAAGATCACAAACGAACAGGGGAAGAAAGTGTAGCCGCAGCATCTTAAAGATTGTCAATATGGCTCTAGATATCACTACATATTCAGTCTGTAGCAGTTATATTTCACTGGTTAAACACGTTGGCTTAGGCTGTGAGATAACAACATGATTTGTGCATCTTGCAGTCATAGAAAGTGTTAAAACTCCTGGCAACGAACCAAAACAATGTTCATCTGTCTTGGACAGAAAGTTACCACCGCACCTGACCTGGTGTGAACTACATCTGGTGCAGTCAACATCCAGACTGGGAGTGGTGATCATCAGGCCATAACTGGAGTGATAAATGAAAAAAAAAAAAATAAATCAATTCTCCCACGTGAAATCAGGCTTATTGAGCAGATTCTTTTCTTCTCAGTGACGAATGTGTTTTTTTTGTAGCTTGTGTTCTTTTTGTGATATCTTTGTGTTTTATTTGGGCTCCGAGAAGAATAGCATGCTACTGTTATGCCACTGCTTTTGGCTTTTTATTATGGCTTTTATTAATGCAGTTCATATTACTGAAGTTGAGTGGGTTCACTATCTGTTTTTATTGGACAGAAAAAAGATCCAGAGAGTCCCTGTCTTTCTCTGTGCGACTGACTGACTGTTGACATTAGTATTCCCCACAGAGAAAAGTAGTACTGTTGCTAATCCACTGAACACCTGCATACTGGACTAGTAGTGCCTCATTAACTCTGAACTAATCCAGCCCTGACAGCATAATGTAAGATGTAGCATTGGCCTAAATAAACATCAGCTTCAATCCATACAAGATGTTTGCCTGTTAGTACTTTGTGTCAGCTGTTGTGTTGCTGCTTCTTTTTATTCTCATTCAAATTCCCCTCCAACATCCAGATTGCAGAGCTCCTTCCTCCAACTCGATGATTTATTGAGACGGGGAAAGTAAAAGACACCTTGATTATTGATTTGGACCGCAATCGTTGGGGTTTTAGAGTTAATCTAAGTTCCAAAATTTTAAAGATGATTACATGGGTCAGAGAAAAAGACACAAGGGAAAGCCATATGGACGTTTTCCATACCTGAGCAACAGTAGAAGCTCACACCGAGAAACGTGAACACCCATTGATGGCTGTATTAGCAAGGCCTTTGCACTTTTGTTGATCACCACTTTGTCCTCTCTTAAAAGTACATCCATTGGGTCTCCTTACGTCCACCACTCTGCCTGTTGACCTTCCAGCAGGGCAGAGATGCTAAATGGAGCAGGGCAGCTTATTGAAACCAGCTGGCAGAGCCTTACAAAGTCTCTGCAAACCAGCGAGTGGCACTTTGCTTTTTTTTTTCTATTTGTATTGGCTAGGGAAGCAGCATGGCCAGAGCATATTTACTGACCCCAGGGGTCAGATTGTGTGCCTGCGATCATAACTCTCTTTCATGGGCCTGTTCTTCTGCTGAACACAATTGTCCTATAAAAGCCTTTGAAGAAGACCCACTTTGGTTTAACTGGAAATCTAATGTTCAGCGCTGCCCTTGTGGCATGTGCTCATGGTGTGCTCTTACGTATTTGTGGGGCAACTGTCCACCTCCTCTTTTAGTAATCTAAATGGACTTTCTTCATGTTCTTGACCACAGAGGGATGGTGTTTACTCAGACTGCTCAGTAACACTAAAGATATCTGTTAGGCCTGCAGGTCATCTTTATCTCAAGCTTGGGAGGCCGATTGCTCACTCTTGATTTCCCCTAAGCAGCCAAAGTGTGATTTCTTGAACTGATGTCATGGTCCCGTGTGGTCCTGTGGGGAACGTTAGCAACGTTAGTCATGGTGTTGATCCAGCTGACTCTTCATTTCTCATAAGAGAACATTAAGAGCAGCCGATGACCCTTGGCATGTTGCTCAAGATGCACGGTGATCCAAAGCATATGGGCTCTCTGGGTTTGATGCCTCTCAGCAGTCTGAATGTGCTCTCATCAGCTCCACTCATTCTCTGATTTTGATCTGGAATGATGCAGAAAGATGAATTTCTCTTCTGTTTGCGTTTCCTTTTTTTTTTTTTATCCTCGTCACAGCTGCCAGACTGCAGAAGAAAAAAACAGTTAAAGGAAAACCACCAAAGGCTGATGATAAATCACTCCCACCCTTATTTAACAGTCTTGCAGCCCCATGGGGCTCCTGAATTGATTTATTCTGACCAACTTGCTTTTGCCTTCTTTCCTAGGAAGTGTGTAGAGAGCTCTGGTGCCTTAGCAAAAGCAACCGCTGTGTAACCAACAGTATCCCAGCTGCAGAGGGGACTCTGTGTCAGACTGGCAGCATCGAGAAGGGGGTGAGTATTCACGTCTTTATTATTCCTTTAGAGCAAAATGAAATGTTTTCACCACCCACAGATGTCTCACGAATTTTTAGCCGGGTGCGAGACTAAGACCAGATTCAAAGACCTGGGACTACTTGTAGTGGCCTAAGACAGGTTGGTCAAGTTAAAGGTTAGATGCTGAGCTCTCAGACTTTTCACAAAGGTCTGAAGCTAAACTGAAAGGATTAATTGCAGAGGTCCAAGAGAAGTTGTATGAGATGAGATGTTGAGATTAGAAACCTTTTGGTGAGGTGTGAAACTTCAACAGCATTTCTGGGACTGGTGACTAGTTGCAGATGTCCCAGGAAAGTTGCCATTGTCTAAGATAATGTACATCTCCCTGGATTAGTGTTTTTATTTAATGGATTAATTGAATTTGTAGAATGGTGACAATGTTGATATCGCTAAGCCTCCCCCCAGGAATCCAATTAAGGTTTTTACCTTTAAATTACAGTCCACTATATACCCCCCCATCTTTATGCTCAGTGCAGCACCAGGTGCAACAATCGGCCTCTACTAGTAGTACCTCACTGCCTCATCCTCCAATCTGTTGCTTAGGCGTGCACTCATGCAGCAAGAGCTACCACATGAGCACACACACTCACGTAAGCAGGCAAAGCTTTAGATCATCGGGCCACTGTTGATGCCAGCCAGGTTAGAGGAGACGGTTTTAACGCGGATTACGGTGGCCATTGTCACCCGATGGTCCGAGGTCTAAAAGGGAAGAATGGGAGAGTGTCACGAGCTGTCACCCGTCATTACCATTAACTCAGTGGAGCCTTTGAGGACCGGGGCCCACGGGCAGTGTCCTGGACAACACAGGGGGCCCCAGGTTGAGCCAGGGGGGCTTTGGAAGAGCTTTCGGAGCAGCTTTAGGAGAGCCGGTGGCACACCCTGTCTGCCCCTGCTGGGGGAAGGCTTCAAAGGAACATGAACGTCAGCCATTTCTCACCCAGCATGTCATATAGAGAGGCCCTTCCAACAGGATCACAATTGGATTGGGGGAGGGTAGAGGGGCTCAAAATGACCAACGAGGGGGAGTTTTGTTTGAAATTGACTCAGGAATCTACAGTAACTTCCAAAGTTGTTCTTTTGCTGGTTTCCCTGTGCCCTCTGCCACACTGCTAAGCTTGTTTAGACAGGATCCCAGGGCCTGAATGAGTTTGTCAGAAAAAGAGGACAGTAGCCAAACAAAGCCCTCACCTTGACTTCCCCGGTCTTTCGAGGTTATTAACCTACTGACACAGTTGGAGGGGCAAGAGGGCCGTCACTGATCCCCTCGTCCCTCTTCACCTCTGAACAGCTTACTGCGAGGCTTAAACACACCTTTTTGCTGTACCTTAACCTGCCGCATAGAAATATACAAAACATCCCAAATCAAGATAAAAATTTGGTCTTTTTAATAAAAGAATCTAAAAGGGATTTTTTCCCACATCTGTATAGTTTTTAGACCACAAAACTCATCAAGCAAACTAGAAGTCAGCACAAAGATTAATCAATAATAAAACGTATTAGTTGCTTCCCTGCAGTCCCTTGAGTTGGAGATTCCTTTGGATGGAGCCTGGCTGACTGTCACCTTTTGCTTTCCACCATTAAGTCAAGCAAGTTAAACACATTTTGAGTGGAATGATGCTAAATGCAGAAATGGCTGCAACAGTGAAAGACTGTCATAAACCCGGTGAAGTGACTCAGTAATGTCAATATTTGGGCAAAGTTTGCTGACAGGAGTCGCCATATGCTCCAAGACATGCCAGAATACATATCGAGAGAAATGAATATCAGGGAAAAATGTTTATATTCTGTCTTCTTATGGAAAGAGAGCAAATAAGTACATTTCTCAAAATATGCAGCATTTTATTTAATGGAAAATAAGACTTAACCTGAATTGCCTCAAGTATTTGTTGTGTGCATGTGTTTATGTGTTTCCGTCGTTGTGGTGCCTTTAAACTGGGAGAATACTACACCTATGGGATTCTGAGCTACTTCCATGTATTTAAGGGGTAAGATGGGGATTTAGAGTGAAAGATGCACTTAGGTTAACGGTTAGGGATAGGGTCAAGTTTAAGGTCCTGAACTTGGTCGTTATAGTGACCGGTAAGGCCCTATGTCACCGGGAAGAAAATACAAAGATAGAGACACAAGTCTGTGTAGTCTACATTTCAAAATATAGATGCAAATTTATGTGAGCTCCTAAGTGCTGGAAAGCCATAAAACTGACATTTAAGTATTTAGTGTTGTGAAGAGTTGTGTGTTATTGCCCCAGTCTCAGTAAGTGAAACAGGTTTTTGTTGCAACTGAAGAAATATTAAAAGAAAAAAACAAAGTTCTCCAACAGCTCTCTCTGTCTTTGTGTTTCTGCTCCTCGGGGGGCAGTGGTGTTACCAGGGGGAGTGCGTGGCGTTTGGTACCTGGCCTCAGAGCGTGGACGGAGGCTGGGGGCCGTGGTCGATGTGGGGGGAGTGCAGCAGAACCTGTGGGGGCGGTGTATCCTCCTCCATGAGGCACTGTGACAGCCCAGCGTAAGTAGGCAAAGTAAGCCACAGCAAGCTGAACACACACATCCAGGTCCTGCCTACAGGTGTGTGTGCGTGCATGTGTGTGCATGTGTGTGAGATCTTTTATTTCTGCCTTTATGAGGCACAGTGACTTCTGCAGTCCATCTGAAAACACCAGACTTCACCATGTTTTACGTTTGATTCAGGATTAAGGTGTGCAATTAAACTAGTTTTTTTTGATTTGAAATAGACGTGGCTTCACAGATGTTTCGCTTTGAAAGTCAGACCTTTTCCTGTCATTCATTTATGTGCGGTTTGAAACTCATGCACTGTTTTGAATTGTGATAAATCCTGTTTACTACATCACAGCTTGTTCTGAGCTCTTGAACATTAGATTGGTAGGCTAACCTTCAGATTGAAACATCCCTCTGAGCTTGAATTAATGATTAGAATTGGAAAAAAATAAAATCCTACAATGTTACATTGCTCTGATTTTGCTTTTGTTTTTAATCCACAAGCCAACAAAAGTTGTGATTTAGGTGTTCACAGTTCAATATATCAGGTGCAGAAACAAGGGTATTAAGAAATGAATGTTGCTTAGTTGCCTCCATGTTTGTGTGCAGTCGCTTAGTCATGTGCTTTATAGAGAGAGTGAAAACATGCAAACACCTTACATAAACAGAATCATATTTTTGATAAATTCCTCACCACTGAAATAGCGCTGAGGCAGACATGTTTTGGATATAGCAGGTGTTAGCCTATAAGCCTTTATATCATTTTGACCCGACGTCTCGTCTTCAGGGATATTGTCTGTTTGACTGAAGTCAAGTCGTCAAATTGCTCAGTCAAAGTCATCAAATGTACATCTCGCTTGTGAGGTGGCGATCAGTGTTAGGCTCGGTAAAGTTCATCCTCCAGGGGTCGTTATTGTCTTTGCAAAATCTCGTAAAAATCCAAGAAAAATAAAACGTTTCCAGAGCTAAATAAAAGTGGTCGAGCCTCCCAGTAGAAAACTTGCTGAATAATCTGCAAAAAGCCTTTTTAAGACCCTTTGTAAATTAAATTCAAGATGCTCGATAAGTGTGTGCGATAAGTTAAGACACAGCCGCCCCCCGCCCCCCATAGTGATGTGTACATTTGTTTTAAAGCCTCCTGTGTTTTCCTGGCTAGACTAATCATTAAGTGGTACATCTTAAGCTGGCAAGCAGACACATCCTTCTTCCACCATTTCATTTCTTTGTTTTGGAAGATAAGTATTATGTCAAACATGGGGAGAGACAAGAGAAAGAGTCAGAGTGAACTCGGAGGGAAAAGAGGAAAAAAAGGGGAAGAGGAGAGGGGAAGGCAGCGATATAATGTGGAACACCTGTGAAAGGTGATCGCTGCAGCTCAGGCATCGGTGCAAAAGGGGAGTGAGGGAGGCAGAAATAACACAGCCAGACGAGCGTCCAGCACATTCATTACAGAGGCTGCCTCATGGCTTCTTTTCTTCTTGCAGTGCAGTGGAAATAGTCCCAAAGTAAAGACACACACACAAAAAAAAAGGGTGACGAAGGTGAGTGGAGAAAAGGAGACGATAGAAGAAGGGAAAACAAAGCCTTCAGAGGTGCATCAAACATGTAATGAAGGAGTGGAAGAGGGTAGAAGCGTGAGTAGTGTTACAGACTTTAGCCTTCTCCCAAACCTAAATGTCATGTCACACTTAAAAGCTCTCAGAGCAGCTTGGATTTCATGAATGAATCACTGGCTCACGGCAAAGTAGCGAATGCAGACACACACAAACAGACTTTGTCTTCTGGCAGAGACCTTTTTTTTTTTTTTAAGGTCTCGTTTAGGCACCAACTTTAGGAGGGTTGGCTGAAGAAAACCCACCCCAAAAAATAAAAATAAACCTGGTGAGCTTCCTTAAAGTTGTCTCATAACAAAACAAGGCCTTTTTATTTTTTTTAAAGAGTTCAGCTTTTGGGGCTCAGTGACCTCTTCACCCGTGACTGGCAGAGGGAATATTTCTTGACAGTTTATTTAACCCAGCATTAGCATGACTGAGTCAGCTATAAGACACTAAGATGAGGATGTAAGTACACCTGCTGCTGGCTTTGTTGTGTCTGAATCCACGTGACCTCCCAGAATCTGGCTGTTCAAGATAATACCACGCTACCTGTGGATCATCGCGACCATTCGATTAAAACAGTGCGTCCTTGTCCCAGAACTTGTAACGCAAAATGACAGCAGCTCTGTCTGATTCTGAATAAATATGGCATAATGTATATTTATACTCAAAGCGACAGCAGCTTTTGCTGAGAAGAAATACAATATTAGATCATATTTCACTGACAGCGACATTAATTTGGGGCGGCATAGCTCGGTTGGTAGAGCGGTTGTCAGCGTATAGGCGCTATATAAGTAAGATCATTTAACTTGACACCTTCAGACAACTCGATAGCAGAACTGTATGTATGAGTCATTGATATTGTGAAGTTCTCTGAAAGCAACATTCAGAAAGTGTTTATACTAACATGTTGCTCTTCATGCAGCCTCCTTCTGACTCCTTGAAGTTGTTTGAATTAAAACTCAGAATTACAGACTACAAAGTAGCCGTTTTGAGGTTGTTGCTTTTTTTCCAACTTCTGCAACTTCACAAGCAACTAGGAATTCTAATTTCCGAGGAAAACTGGAACATACTATCATGATGGATTCCACATCCGTCGTTATGAAATCGCAAAACACATGAAATAAATGTTTTAAAATGTAAGTACATTAGTGCTGCCAACCCTGACACATTGAGCGCGAGACTCCCGCAATAAACTTTAAACTCTCACTCTCATGCAACACATGCTTTTGTCTCATGCCAAGTAGTAATTTTTGGTTGAATGTTGGACTTCCTCATATACTTTAGATTTAAATATAGGATTGTTCACAGCTTTCAGGATCCTTAGACCATTACTGACATCTCCTAATTGTGGGTTTCAACTATAAAATGTACACTACGTCTATTATTACTGCCTGACACTGATTGTTTTGTACTATTGCTTACTTTTTAATGTGCCTCCTAATTACTTTTGCATGATATCAGTTTTAAAAAATGTGTTTTACTGAAATTATTATGATATTCACACTGGTTTTGACTAGTGAATTGTCGCCGCGCCCTTACTCTCAAGATACCAACGCTGATGTCTTTAGTTTTTCTATCCAAGCGCTGAATTCACTGTTTCTGACTTAAAGATCTTGCTTTTCCACCTCTAAACTCATTTCATGCTGCTGTGTCTTTCAGTCCATCCGGAGGGGGCAAGTACTGTCTTGGAGAGAGGAAACGATACAGATCGTGTAACACCGATGTAAGTGTCTGTTTCTTTGCCTGTCTGGTTGTTTTACTCGAGCAACTTGGAAAAACTGCTGAATCTCCTCTTCGCAGCTCCACATTTCTCCTAGAGAACATGTTATCTTAGGAGAGGGTTTACAGGGCCGCACGTCAGCTCGCAGCGTCACGCCGCCTTTAAGCTTTCTGACATACCGTCTTCCTGGAAGCCAGCACAGACATTGATAAAATTGCACAGGCGGTGATTCAATATTCCCCCCGGCGACTCGGGGTTTTATTCTGCCTCTTTGTCACTTTATAGTTCCCATATTATTTGTGACATTTCGCTAAAGTCAAGCGATGATGACAGTTTCAGAATGTATTTCATGAAAAGCAACTCACAGACCTGGAGCAATGTTTTAAACAAATATTTAACATGGCTGCAAGTGGAGACCTCTGTTCAACTATTTCTAGGTGGCCCTTTTTCAATAGGTGAAAATTGAAATACTTACGGCCCCGGTGGACGCTTAACCACAAGTCTTTAAAATAACAGCTCGGAGCAAGAACTGAGTGTTTTCTTTGGAAAACAAATAACATCCCCAAACCACTATTTCATCACAGTGACCACACCGTATCCAAGGAAATGTGTGTGCGCGTGTGTGTGTAGAAGAAAGCACCAGATGTAGATACGATGACAAATCCTCACATCCTTTCAGGAACAGACTGATTAATTGCTTTGTGTCCCGGTTTGTTTTATGTTACACTATTTTCTCAGGGATTGCAGGATACCCACCTGAGCCATGCAAAAAGGAATTATCTTGAAAATCAAGTATTCTCAGCAGAAGTGGGACGTAAATATCACAAAGTGTCGACTCAAGTCACGAATATCATTTCAATACAAAATGTTGGTACTAATTGAGATGTTTTGAATTTGTGAGAACATGAATGAATGAACAAATTTAGCATTTATAAACTTCACAAACAGTGTTGGTGACGCTCACACAAAGTGCTAAGAAAAGATCATTTCAGTTCATGCTCTGGTTTGTGCAAAAATTGTTTCGGCCAGTTGGCATCCACTTAAATCACACAAATTTATACTCCAAAACAGGCAAACGATAATCGTCATGGACTTGTTTACAATCAATTGCATGACATTATATACTTCTATGAATGTATGACGATGTCATGCCTGAAATAGGAGGATTAAAATCACTCTGCCTCAAGCTTCTCAGGCTGTTGATCCTCAATTTCTCATGGGATTGCTTTTACAGGTTGCATCATGCTTTTTGTGACGTGATGCATGTTGTATTCCACTCTTGTTTGACTATGCTGCTCTGGTTTCTTTAATAAGAGTTTTCTTCATTTATTATTTATTTATTTATTTTGCAGCATTTTCCTGTCAGGGGTTGTGCATCATCTTCTCCTAATGCCGTCTGTCTCCTGTATATTTCTTCCTGTCCTTCCTTTCATGTCCTCACTCTGCATCCATGAGCAACTCAATCCCTGGCATCATTTCTCCCCTGCATAGTTATCATCTCTCCTACATATAAGAAAAAAAATAAAACCTAAAAGCTTTTTCAACCTTGTTTCTCTCTCTCTCTCCCTTCCTCCACCAAACCTTCCAGTATGTGCCAACCCTCCAATGTACTCACTCCTAATCCTATTCATTCTGGTCACTTCCCGTGAAAACCTCAACATCCTCAGCTCTGCCACCTCCACTTCAGTCTCCTGTCTACTTGCAATTCGGTGATTTGATTAACCCAGAGCGCAGAAAAGTGAGGTATATGAAGAAACTCTAAACCTGCTCTGGTTGCCATTCCATAAAGCGCTACTTTTTTTTTTTTTTTTTTTTACTGTTTGGTACTTTATACGCTCTTTGAAGCTAATTAATAATACACAAAATGCTTACTTGCAGCTTTGATAATGTATTTAAAGCTGTTTTGTTTTTTGTCTTCCCTTTAAACACGAGTTAGCGCGTGTAAATTCCCATTGAGCCCTCTGGTATCATTTCAGTGCAACTTGCAACAATATTAACATGTCTCTTCTGAATTCATCTGCATGTTTGATGTGCAGGTTTAAAGCTGCCCTATTGGCAAAACACTTGAGCGGTAATGAAAGTGGCCTGGCCTCATTGTGGAACACTTTCAGCATGTGAAATACAGTTTCGACCCGAGGGCTTTTATTTGTCCTGAGGGAGAGTGTTTTGGGGTTTCTAAGGACCTTTTCAAACCCGTTAAGTGTTTCTTTCTTCCCCTTTTTTATTTATTTATTTATTTTTGTTAAGATGGGGGTGGGGGGGGGGGGGGGTCTCCTCTTACGGGAGCAATATCCACACAGACACACAGAGGCGAGTGGCATCCCAAATATCCAGCTTCAGAGGAGCCAGATCTGCACCAGCCTGCACTGTGGTGGACTCGTTGCCTCCTCTGGCTCTGTTTATGTTTCTAATTACCCCGACCGAAAGAAAGGCTTCATTAGCTGCCATAAATCCACACAGCAATCCTTTCCAAACGCGAAACACAACTGCTCTGTGTTGAGGACTTCCAAGAAACAAGTCTGCTTTAGTGCCTGAAAATAAAATGTGACATCTTATACGGACTGGGTCCCGTTGTTAATAATCCTTTTGTCTGTGCAAATAACTCACTAACTCAACACACAGGCCTGCATACCCCCGCACCTAAAGGACTCACTTCAGTTTTGGTCTTTACTACCAATTGCACAGATTTTTCTCTTGACGTTTTCTGATGTTTTGTTGTTCCATCCATCACCTTCTTTTCCTGTTAAAACCTGCGTGAGCTGACTCCATCATTTTCGCCGTGATTTTTTTTATTTATTTATTTTTTGAACCGTGATAGCTTACACAACCTGAGTGAGCTCATTTTCATCCCTTTTTTTTTTTTTTTTGATACTTAAATTTTATAGGAAAATAAAATTTTATTTCAAAAAACAACAAATGAAAACAACTGCCTTGTTTCCAGGCACACACACATTAAACATTATGGACTGCGAGTTGTCATCCTGCCCTTTATAATTTGACCATCGTTACTTATAATTGTTCAAGCGTGTGGCAAAAACAATGACTGAGAAAAACAAATTAACAGCTATGGTAATGTTTAAATATTTACATACACCTTGTTTTATGCACTTAGCGATGATCTCAGGCACCGCTGTCCATTCCTGGTTCCAGATGGCCACTGTCGTCACGAATAACGCTTTCTACATCACTACTGACAATAGAGTAAACCTTGTTTTTGTTGTGGTCAGGCTTTCTGCAAAGCTTGGTGATGAGGGTTTTGGATGACTCTGATCTAAGGCTGCCTCCAGACTGCAGTTTTGTTTTTTGGTTGTTGTTTTTTTTACACTATATTCAAATTCCATGTGGTTGTTTACATAATTACAAGAATTGGCCCAGAAATAATAATTCAACCTGCTGCTGTCTTCCATCAGTGGCTTGTTATGAGGCCCGATAAGAGCTTGACGATGATTTTAATTAGATGTGTCCGATCCAGAATTGAAAATATGTGATGTGAAAATACCAATGTGCTCTTTTAACATCCAAAATTCCCTTTTCTTTTGTTTGCATCTTGCAGGCCTGTCCTGCGGGGTCTCGTGATTTCCGAGAGAAGCAGTGTGCAGATTTTGACAACATGCCATTTCGTGGAAAGTACTACAACTGGAAGCCTTACACCGGCGGTGAGTCCAGGGCTGGGTCGGATCAAAGATTTGTGCAGCATATTTACTTTCAAACTTCATTCGGAACACCGGTTTAAAAAAACACAAACATTAACAGGTAAACTTGTACATTCGATCAATTTTGGTTAAACGTTTCTGGTGTCAGTTCGCCTGCAACATCGGGATGACTATGTACAGTGACCAAGATTAGTATGTAAACTGTTTGCAAACAGTTTAACGCACAACAACATGAGGCCACCCAAGTCAGACTTCACAATTTATAAAATGGGACCCTGCGAGGAGCGCATGAATGAAGCATCGGAAAGACATGACCAGATTACGTGGAAAACCATCCATTTAGGCTTGTGCGTGCAGTGAGTTGAGACTCAAGCACCCTCTTGTCTTATGATCACCTATTTAACATTCGGTTTGTGTTCAGACTAAGTTGCTTATCTGTAAAGCCTTCCCATCAGCTTTTGTGTCTGCGGGAGGATTTTTTGGATTCCTGTTCACTGAGCAGGCCTGGCCTCTGTTACTGATTCAACGTTGAAGATTCCACATGCAGAACTGATGTTTGATGCAGGTTCAAGAAAAAGAAAAGAGAAAAATCCCAGAAAAGGAGGACTGGGGTTCGGTGTTGTTAGTCCTCTCTGGAACAGTTCGATATGAATGAGTCAGAATTAGCTATATTATACTTTTGGCTGAGCTTCAGGAGGACGGGCCTCGCCTCGTTCTTCCTCTCCTTGATGTCTGCAATATATCCACTTCACTAAAAACACAAACACCTCAAAGAAACCTGATAAAGTTGGAAGCATGTAAACACAGCTTGTATTTTCTTACAGGGATGGAGGAGCTTGGGTTTGATCTTGCTCTGTCAAAGGGGGTCTGTTTAGTCACATCCATCACCTTCTGGCTTTTAAAAAAAAAAGAATAATTATGGGCTGTGAGCTGTTATGTAAAAACAGCAGATAACCTACATGCGGATGTCAGAGTAATTGTTGTTGGCAGGTCTCCTTCAGTGTTTCAGTGAGGTCAGGTTCAGGGTTTCGAATGTGAACACCCCTGACTTTCCTCTTCCACAGGATCAACACGCCGGGAGTGCTGTGAGGGTTCAGCTCATGCTCTCTGTTTCATTGCTGGGTGACTTGCAGATAGTGATGCGCTCTGTCCTACTGCATGCTGTTTAATCCAGGTGGCGTGAAGCCCTGCGCACTGAACTGCTTGGCGGAGGGTTACAACTTCTACACGGAGCGCTCTCCTGCCGTCATAGATGGCACCCGATGTCAGGCCGACTCTCTGGACATTTGCATCAATGGAGAATGTAAGGTAAGGGAGCAGTGTTTGCCAGCGTCAGGCCACAGACTCACAATCGTGTAATCCAGGTGAGAATGCAAATATGTGCACGTACGACAAAATCTACTATGAATTTGAGATATTGGGCAAAAGTTTCACTTTGTGTTTTTTCAGGAGGAGTTGCAATAATCCGATTTACAATTACGCTAAGAATTAATCAAATATACCCAGGAACTAGAATGCAGTAAAGTTGCTTGTAATTTCTGAAATATGGACTTTTGAAAAAATCATATGGTCGGCCAACAATTTCGGCTTGAAAAAAAAGGATCTATAAACCTTTGTTGGCTGTAATGAGTAAATGCATTTAATATGACAGTTGTACCCTGAACCAAAAACTAATTTATTGAGATAATAAACATTCCTTGAGGTTTAAGGGTGTTTTCCTTTTCTTTGATGGTCTTTTTGTTCAACTAACCAGTTACAACTGTGCAAAATCTTAAAAAAAAGAAGAAGAAAAAAGTGTATTTTCTTCTGTTCTTAAGTTAAGGACATTTTAAAAATGATTGTGGATTACAAAAAGAAATACTTATTGGAATTATGTTACAAAAGTTGAGAATTTAAACTGATTGCATTACATGTGGGACATTTTGTTGTGAGTTAAATCAATAACACACCGTTGTTTATTAACTTCGCTAGGACTTGCAAAATGGTGATATCAATTATAAAAAACAAAACAAAAAACAAGTGTCTGATATATGGAATATTTTAAAAAGGCCTCGTGATCACCAAAAATGATGTCACTTTTTGTTATGAACATTTGGCCCTAGAGGTGCAAGCTGAGTAAACTGTTCAGATTTTGTTTTACTGTGGGGTAGATGGGGAGCCCAAAACTGATTGGTTTCCTCATAGTATAGAAGCTGGATGAGTTCATTACTAGATATTATTTCTCTATGCTGAGCTCGTAAGCGTTTAAGCAGGTCATAAGAGCCAGTTTCTACACAGCTTGTTTGATTCTGACCGACACAACTGCCAAAAGTACAAAACCGCACCGTTCTCCGCCGAAGAACAATCAGGCCCTTTGAGCTGCTGATCGTAATCGAGTACCGCTTAAATATCCGCTTTGGACTCTTATCAGTGGTGTGCAGGCTGAAGTGTGATTGTTTTGTGGTAAATACAACACAAAAATCATTGTTTTATTATTGAATGATATTTTATACATTTGAAAGGGTTGATTTAACAAACAAAGTTTTATTGAAATGGGCCAGTGGCTGCTGCTGTCTTTGTTTTCATGGGCATGAATAATTTTGTATAGCTTTGTGTGTGCAGATAAGGATTTTTTTTCTTCAGTTTTGTTTTTTCTGAAATGCAGCTGAAATAACTTCTTCCCTTCAGTATTTGCTTTGACTTCCACCTGACCGTACAGTTTGAATCCCGTTTGAAAGCGCAGCCTCCGTCCCCGCGACATTACTCCGATTCTAATATAATAACACAACATGATGTGTGTTTTTTAGTGGGGGCGAAAACCCCGCGAGGTGGAATATTTCCTACCAAGAGGAGCCTCACAGGTTTATTTCCACTCTGAATCCAGCTTGCCGTATTATTTCGGAGGCTGGCTCTCGCCGGGTTCGCTGCCACGCGGTGATAAATCTCTGGAACACTGTCTGCTTGGAAAACTCTCAAAAACGTTTAAAAGTGCTATGCTGTGCACATGTGGTGGGGAGGAAGGGGGAGACGGGAGTGAGCGATAGAGAAGGAAGAAACGGGGAGATCCAATAGAATATAAGTGTCCGACAGTGTGTCATCTCTAATGCTCATGGTAGTTTTCAGTAACTCATTGTTGCCCTAATTTTTACTAATTTTTAAAACAGACTTTTATTTAGAGCCATCTGTCCTACTTTCTTCCTCATGAACTCAGTCACTTCCTTTTTTGGATCAAAAAAGTAAAATAAAATTAAATTTTTTTATAAACATTAAATTGAAATATTGTGCAGCTCCTGTGCATCGTTTTATATAAAGTTTACCATAATACGGCTGAACGAAAACAGAAACTTTGGAATTCAAACACAAATTGAATGCCAAGCTTATAGTGATATATTAATCTGTCGTGACAGAGTGGCACTATCTCCTATTTACTATGAAGAGAATTTAGTATCTAAAAACTGTAATTGAGAAAACTTCAAAACAAACCCATTCGACTCCAATTGCTGATATATTTATGCTTGTGTCTGGAGGAATCCAGCTTAATTGTAGAATGCATGGACTTTTAATAGATCCCAATTGAAACTGGGTCAACTGTCTCTCTCTCTATATATAAATATATATCATGCAGAAAATTCACAATTTATTTTGTAAATATTTGCACTTTTTAAACACCTTTAAATACCCTGAATTATATGAGCTGATACACTTACAGATACTAAGTGATTTAGCATTTAGTAGTCTAATAGAGGATGAAATCTGTCCTTGATGCGGTTTTGTTTGCTGGATGGTTGAAGTCCTGCAACTAAAGAAAACCATTCAAAAGCAACACGCCAGAATCATGAGAATGACAGGGCAAGTGTAATATTACTAGGAGCACATTTCCACCACATCGTTGGTCTCAAAGTGCTTTGCACTGTTCACATTCACCCATTCACACAAACAAACGAGGAGACGGCTGCCATGCTGGTGCTCCACCTCCATTTGTGTCGCACGGGGAGAACATGTACACTCCCCACAGAAAAGTTCAACCTGGACTTGAACCAGGGACATTCTCATGCTCATCACTATGTGGCCCCACCGAACCTAAATAAATACACAACAGAATAAACAAAAACACGAGTAATATGAAACATCGCAACTCTGCGTCAGAGCATGAGAAGTACGGCTCTATATGCAGCGGCATTGAGCTGCAGCCAACAACTACTTTAATTATTGCATGCAGTGCAGCTCGTTGTCTCACTGTGCTACTGCATTTGCTTTTGATCAGTCCCGTCTCATTTGATTTTGTGCTTGTTTATGTTGTCTTTTTGTCAATTAAAAAAACAAAAACAAACATCATTTAACCCAGCAGACTATTCTCTCATTTATTTATTTAGCTGTTTGGTCCATAAAATGTCGTAGATGGTAGAAAAGAGTCGTCACATTTTCCCACAGTTATGCCAGACGTCACAGGGTGTCTCCAGTCGTCTGAAGCTGAAAACTAAAGAAAGATCCTGTGAGGAAAAGGCAGTACGTTGTCACTCTGAAAAGGCTGAATATGTTGGTCTAAGTCTGCGGGTGTAGTTTCATTTGTTAGGGACTGTGTGGATGCTGCATTAATAGAAAGAAAAAAAATTCACATTATGTCTGGTGATGTAATTTATTAGCAAAAACAAGCAAATGCTTTATTTTCTAACAGAAAGACGCTCTAAGGGCAGTAGGATATGAGTTTTTTTTTACAGCTTTCAGCTGGTTGTCTTTGCTTAGCATAGAGAGAAAACAATAATAAAGCACAATAATTAGAACATTATATCATGTCTATTTAATCGATATGAACGCCAACTTCTTGTCTTCGCAGTGAAACCTAATAAAGCTAATAAGTGCCAGTTTCAGAGAACTTTTTGTTTGAATTTAGAAAAATATAAGTGATCCTGAAGGGTGGCGGCGGCGTATTTTTAGACAAAGTCAGAGTATCAGCATCCCAAACTTTGTTGCTCATGCTACGATATCTCAAAGTTTTAAGCAAAGCGATCCAGATTTGAGCGAAAGCAATGCTCGCTTTAATTCTCAGATTTTTTTGCATGTTGGCTTTGTAGCACGTGGGCTGTGACAACATCTTGGGCTCCGACGCTAAAGAAGACCGATGCCGTGTTTGTGGAGGCGACGGCAGCACCTGCGAGGCCACGGAGGGACTCTTCAATGACTCTTTGTCCAGAGGAGGTAAAACATGTGACCTCCAGCGCGCTTACGAAGTGACTTTCAAACATTTAATTCAGCCGATGATGCATCAGTTAGTTGGAGGACGATGCTCTACAGTAGATGCGAGTGCTTTGCGAAAGAAACACAGTTATGAACTAATGACAACAAAAAGCAAAAGAAATGCAGACAGCATGAGGCAGGGCAGCTCACATTAATTGATGACTAAAAGCATGATATGGTTTACTGTAGGTGTAGGTCAATGTTAATGCCACTTATAGTTTGCTGTCTTTCATTTTATATCGGAAACCTTTGTATTTTTAAGTGCACAACTACTGACTAGTACATTACCGTTTCATAAATGCCATGGCATTATAGTATAACATAATAACACATTACTGACACTGGTTAAACCGAATCACACTATCGGGTCACTTTTAATATTTTACTTGTGTTTTAGACTAAAGCATGCGTGTACGGTTTGCATTGCAGTCATAAGATCTCCAGCAGTTGCTTGAAGACGCGTGCAACTTGTCCGTATCTATTTCAAAAGGCATTATCTTCAAGAAGTCTTAGATATTTACAGCAATGTAAAAGTGTCCGAGCCGTCTCCTCAACCGAAAAGGCAGGCGCTGTTTGCTTTTGTTTGATGACCACACGTGACACGCTCAAAAGTCGCCGGAGATAACTCCACAGAAAGCAGCGTAATCATCTTCCTTTTTTGGCAAAGCCGTTTTTGGTCAAATGCCAAAACATCCCGAAAGCCAGGAAGATAATATTTCATTGAAATGCATAATCTTAGCCTTTGTCACCTACTGATGACTGCATATGTTTTTGGCTGTTTAGCATTACGCTGTCAGAATGTGGATCAAGACACATTGTCATTACCATTAATTACGTCATACAGCTAAGAAGCGCAGAAAAAAAGACTGGATCTTGGCTATAGCCTCAGGTCGTCTATAGAGAGCAGGAGAGGGAGAGAGAAAACATATTTCTCCTTCTATGGTATGGCTGGTAAACCATCTAAAAATACTGTGTGTGCATGTGTGTGTGACTGTAAAAAAAAAAAAAAAAGGAGGGGATTGTTTTGTCCTCTTGCAGGATTGCTTTGTCCTTTTTGGGTGATTTGGTATTTATTGTATACGTACTCCTACCTCACCTGATGTGCAACTTTATGTCCACTTTGTGTTACGCAGAAATGAGTGAAGTGTGGTGTAATGTTTATTCTTGTCTTCCAGGATACATGGAGGTGGTTCACATCCCGAAAGGATCGGTTCACATTGAAATCAGAGAAATTGCCATATCAAAGAATTACATCGGTAAGTGGCAGCACACGGGGTTTACACGGTTCTGGCCTGTGAAAAAAATACTGTGGCGGTTCTTTTGGCGAGTCAAAGTCTTTCAGAGCAATGTTATGCAGCGAGCTTATTGCACTCGTGGTGATTATTGTGATGGCATTTTATCCTGCTGAGAACTCACGACAAGCTTATTAAAGAGAGTAAGAGTCAACAGCAGTGTTCTGTGTTGCACTCACTAATAAAAATGATCCGCCACAAACAAACTCGGACGCCTGCCACAGCCTGTGTTTGATCTGTTTAAGTATCCTTTGTTCATGCGGTAATAAAGTGAGTGCTCATCATAGTTTAGTTGACAGGATCCATACCACGACTGCAGGGGCACTGCTAAGAGGTTTTTGTTAAAGCTAAAATTGCTGCACTTGTTCTATTTTGAATCGTACTTATTTACGTTAAGAAGAGCTTTGTCCTTTACTCATTTATTTTACGATGTCTTCACTAAACGTTCGCCGGTGCCACTTTCGTCACCTCAAACGCCAAACCAAAAGATTGCATGCTGTGCAGAATAAAGAACAAAAGCGCGAGTGCTCCAATTTTTTTTCCTTAATCCAAAAAGACAAAAGCCTGAAGAATGAAGACTAAATGTTTTTGTTTTTTGTTTTTTTTTGCAAAACATCACAAAAGTGTCCTACTTCATTCTGCATCATTAAATCCATTGAATTCTTCATCTTTGAAGTCATTTCTAAACAATGAAAAGGATTAAGCACGATCCCTCTAACTCAGCATTGAAAATAGTTAATTGGACTTTAGTTATATAGCTTATTTTTACCACTTGAGCCGTATGAAAGTGCTTCTTGTGATCTATCCAAATGTATGCTCACACAAACAAAAACAGATGGGGACGGCCGTTCCCACAATTTCTTCAGTATGAAAGAGTTTGGCCTTTCTGGTTCCCAAAACGATGGTTTTGCTCATCGCTGAAGTTCGTGCTTGATCGATCGAGGCCACAACCTCCTGGAAAGTTTCTTGACGCGTCCTCCCGGGTGACATGTCCGGTTCATATTTACAGATTGCTTCTTATTAACATTTAAAATTCAAATCACCAGTCAAACTAAGAAAAACACAACTCATCGCGTGCCGTCATGTCACAAATTACTGCTATCCATTACTGTGATTGCAACAAGGGAAGCAGCCGAGTCAGCACAATTTTGTTTGATAACACAGAACATAAAAAAGAGGTTTCAGAACTGGTCTCTCATACTCCAGGGTCAAGCCTCCATTAACCTGGGGGATGGCCGCCGCTTCAGCTGCCCCTGAAGCTCCGCCCCTGGATGAGCTGCACTTACCGCAAATCACACCCGAGTTTATTTTAGTAAACCAAATGTGACAAATAGAAATGTAACTTTATTTCATTATCAATCTTTCCATCTCTGCAAATCCATTAATCTGCTGCAGTGAGATGAAACCGTGCCACTGCAGCCTGTTTCACATTATCTGCTCGGCTCTGCCTGCGTCAACCACATTTCCAGTGATTTTCTTGTGTCTTTGTCAACAGCGAATTAGAAGAAGGCATCATTTAATTTCCTGTTGCCAAACGCAAAGCCACAAAGCCGAGGTAGTGGAAATAAAAAAGAAAAAAAAAAGAAAAGAAAGAAATCCATGAATCTTCACATATGTGCTGCCTGCCTTGCCACCGGCCCCGGCGGCTTCTCTTCCAGACTAAACAAAAATTATTGACAACACTCGCAGCATCAAAACCAAAACAATCAAGAGAACTGGATTCAATTAGGCATGTCTTGCTTTTTTTTTCTTCCTTTCCCCTGATTAACACGAGAAAAACATGCGACAGCGTGTTGAATTCACAGCCGATGGTGTTGATGGACGACTTGAGTTCCACTTTGAACCAAAGAGCTGCGTCAGATATTTATGGGGCCACGGCGACAGCAGCCTGCTCCACCAGGATTAGCAGGGATATGATGTCTTTATATCACAGTTTAATATTTTGCGGGATCTCATCTTTGTGTGTAAGCAACTTTCTATGTTATGAATTTCATCTCTGACCAGAGTGATAATGGTATTTATTTTTTTTTTCTTTAGTAACGTTGTCTGAGCCTTTGATATTCAGGCCAGCGCCATTAGTATAAAGATGAAGTGACGCAATATAAATACATAGAGCGATATTGTGTGTCTGTATTAAAGGCTTTTTTGGGGGGGGAGGGGGGTTTCTACATTAAAGTGTTAAACATTTATCAATTTAATCCAACACTAACAGTTTTGTTTTGTTCAGACGTTTAGTTACTGTCACCATTTAGTAAACAATTACATAGAGCGTTTACTTCGACTTGACAATTGCATACAATTGGGTTAGCAGCTGTCGCTTGGTTTAACATTAATAGTGATTTAGTTTGCCCATGAATTCAGACATACCATTATCTCTTGTTGCTTGTGTAAATACCTCACGTGCATGGTGGCCTTTCAAGCTCCGCCCACAGGAAGTGGTGGGGGGAAAAGAATAGTGGGAGCGTGGGCTTTGATTTCTACATAGAAACACGTTTGTGTGCAGGGTTGCTTTGCTTGTTGTGAATGTGTGATTCATTTTTCTGTGACCAGTTTAATTTGATAGCGTTTGTGTTTTGTTTGTCACAGAAGATGGCTCTTTTGTTTCGGTTGGATTGGTTCTTTGTTGACATAAACCCCCCTGTTAAATAAGTCGGTTTGATTCAGTTTTTGGTTTTTTTCTTCTCAACTAAGTTTTTATCATGTTTGTCTTCTTGCATTGCGTTTTCTTAGTTTCTGACCCAGTTTGTATGTGTTTTTAAAGTATATTGAATTATATCTATTATCTTGATTATGAATAATTAGTTTGGCCACTTTGTCTATCATATGAGCAGTGTGGAAAGCAGAATGCACTCAGTGTGAAAGGTTCTAAAAAGAAAACTTTGCAAATGGGATTTTGATGAGTTAAAAAGCCGTAAACTTTTCTTTGTGCTAAATATGTAGAATCTGCAAAGGGGGGGGGTGGGGGGGTGGGGGGGGGGGTGGGGGGGGGGGGGGGGTGAGGCAAAGAGTCAGAACAGTGAGTGTTTGGATGGTTTCTCTCTTTCAATGGAGAGAAAGTGGATATTTTCAGATCTGTTGTGCTTGGAGACTGGCTTTTGTTTTGACAACCAGACAGAGCGGCGGTATTCGATCGTGATGAGGTTTTCGTCCAGGGCTTTCACCTGAACTGTGTTTTCTTTCGCCTCCCAAATTAGACGCTCGTACGTGTCAGTGCACGCGTGTCTCGGTTGGCACCGTGTTTCTGCGGCGATAGCGAGCTGTCAGTGACATCAAGGAGGCTGCGGGTGATGATGACGATGATGATGATGATGATGATGATGAGAAGGAACAATGGCAGTGACGTCACGCCACATGATCGTCTCCAGCTACCGCTCCTGTCTGCTTTTGATTTCAGCCTCTCTGAAAGTATTTCTCCTGTCTGTGATTACTCAGCTTTGAAATCCGAGGGTGACGATTACTACATCAACGGAGCGTGGACCATCGACTGGCCCAGAAAGTTCGACATCGCAGGGACGGCCTTCCATTACAAGAGACCCACTGATGAGCCGGAGTCTTTAGAAGCACTGGGGGCGACCACTGAAAATCTGGTTGTCATGGTAATGTAGTTTTGATTTTCATATAGCACTTTGAAAACTTCCTAATCTGTCCTAATCTGTATTTTTACTACTGTTACCGTATCTGTATTTTAAAATAATAAATAACCCACATGTTGCATTAGTTTAGGTTGTGCCTAATTAAGTGGTAATCCAAGTATCTTGGAAGTCTTTTAACATCGCATGGCTGCAAGCTG
This sequence comes from Lipophrys pholis, assembly GCF_963383615.2. NCBI lineage: Eukaryota > Metazoa > Chordata > Actinopteri > Blenniiformes > Blenniidae > Lipophrys > Lipophrys pholis. The sequence goes on from NC_137641.1 coordinate 24,421,689, forward strand.
TATAATAATCTCTGATACAATGGTACCTTTCACTCTTTGAGAGATTGTTTAATCTGAAACAGATCTCTGTCCAGAATGCAGCACCTTTGTAGAGCAAAAGCCATGCTTACAGAAATAGACATGGTTTCGTTTGTTAGTTGGTGGCTCTGAGTTGGTTGTAGATATGAATAGATAGATCGATTTCATTTCGGGAATTGGGTACTTTTTAAAGAATGTGTTCCTTTGTGATGCGTCTTTGTTTCTTAAGCGACTCTCATGTATGCAAACCACTGTTCATTAATATATCATCATGCAAGTATCAGCCAGTACAGTTTACTATCCATCAAAGGAATGGAAGTATGCAGACAACCTCTGAATGACCTTATATGACTCCACGTACTTTGCAGCTCTGTGTTTACATCAGTTTGTTAATAATGTCCATTTGAGGCTGTGTCCTGCTGCTTGTGCTCAACATCTGGAGGCTAACCTTACGTGACCCTCGGCCAGTGGTTTTAGGTTCAAAGCTATCCAAATGTTGGATAGTGGAGGAACAATGTCGTTATAATGTCACTTGGTTTGGAGAACAACTGTGTTATTGCATGATTGTATGGTAGTTTGCTCATCACCTATCATATACATGTTAATGGGAATGCATTCATCATGTTTAAAAGGTTTTATGACAGGCCTTCTTTTTTTGGGGGGGGGGGGGGGGGGGGGGGGGGGATTTGATGTGAGGCAGCTGAGAGTTTTTCTTGTTGTAGCACTCAGTGGTTTCTGCCTTGACATGAATGCCGAAAATACCAGACCACACAGCACCACTGGAATAGACAAGCAACTGGCCGCTTGACCACTAGCCATTTCTTTGTGGCTTCCAGAGTCTGGTTTTCTCGGTCCTCTTCTGCATCCAGCAGACTAATATAAACCCCACAGAACCTCAATAATCCAGCCTGGTTTGAGTTATTACTGAATTCTGCTGTCCTCTTCAGTTGCAAGGAACTTTTTCAAAGCCTCTTAGCGCTTTGTGTTGGTTACGTGACACCCCTGACATGACTGTTTTCGCTCATTCTTTGCCCTATTCAGCTGGTTTTAACAAAAAGCAGCTACCTACTCAGCAACAAACTGCATAAAGACAGTTAGAAAATAGTTGGTGAAACACATTGGAGCATTTACATATACCTCAGGAGTGGACTTTGTCCAGAAAGCAAGCGGGCAAAGTTGACTTAGATTAGTTGGGTGGCCAAAAACATATCTCCAAAATATTTATAATGTGATCCCTGACTACTTCAAGGCTAAATTTACCACTGTTTGCAAACAGCTTTACTGTCATAAGCGACGAAGCTGATACTATCAGTAGTTTCAAGTTTGCAGCCCGAGGCAGACAAAGTTCAAACAGGGGGTGATCCTTATTTTAGATGATTATTCCAAAACAGAAAAAGAAATACACTTCGGGAAAGAATAGAAAAAGCAATCAAACTCAATGTGAGACAGCTGAGACCAAACAGATAGTGTTTCTGGGTCGAGTGACGGGGAGAAAAGCAGGTAGGGTGACAGGTAGGTCTGCAGGTCAGACATATGAGTAAGTGGGAAAGGCTCCATTTCGAAGTGTGGAAATATACAGAGTGCTGCTTTTGAAATGTAGTGTGCTCCCCTTTTTCTGTTCTTACATATCAGTTGTGCATCTATAAATGAGAAATAGTGTTTTCATGGAAATGTACTCTGTAACAAACCAGTCTCTTACAGTTAAGAGGAAATTAGATGGATTTCATAAGCTTAGCATGTGCAGTTTGCCAGCTAAAAAACGGCAGTATTTCTTTTTTGGCTTGAGCAATATCTGTCATGATATGATATTCAGTATACAAGCATCTATGCGTTGACTAATGTAGAGGGAGGAGGACAAATTTTCCCGATGCAGGAATGCACCTTGAACCATTGTAATACACAATTGGAGGGAAATGAAACACATGGACAACAATCACAGTGGAGGCTTGAGATCAGAGGCGCATATTCAGTAAGAGAAAGGAGTATGAGACACAGGTGGGACATGAGCTGCTCTGGCAGGAGATTTAACCAAATTGTACTGAGACAAAAAGGGGTACAGTTCACAAAAGCATTAAGACAACAACTTTGATTCACTGCAGGTCCTCCTTCAGGAGCAAAACTTGGGAATACGTTACAAGTTCAACGTGCCGATACAGCGAACAGGGAGCGGTGACAACGAGGTGGGCTTTTCCTGGCATCACCTACCCTGGTCTGAATGTTCTGCTACCTGTGCTGGAGGTAAGCCAGACTGCAGGGTTTCTCCACATTACATGTGAGGAGAAGTCCTGATGTCATCGCGTGAGTCTTTCCAGTGACTCCACAGATGCCCAGGCTTCCTGAGTGTTAGCTGAACAAACTATAAGATTTATTAAAGAAGAAAGTTTCAAGCCTGATTCAAACCAACACAAAGTAATCATCTTTTCAATGATTGTCACGTCAGTTTAGGCTGAAATCAATTTGATGTAATAACTAAAGCATTTAAAGTCGTCTGTCTGTTAAAAAAATGAAAACTGAGTCATGTTTTTGCTTGTTGAATCATTTTACTCAATTCTAAAGATTTTTCAAGTTGTTAATGGGCAATTAGCACCCTGTATTTTATTTCAGTGAAGTTGCTTCTTTTCTAGAAACTATGTCCATGCTCTCTGTGTCAACCTGCTACTGAGGTCTGGTGCGTTTTCTAAAATAGAGCCTGCAAAGCATTTTGATGTTCAATACCATAGCACAATTTAGGTATTTATAGTCTTTTTAATTATTTCGAACCTTTTCAAAAACATGTAGCGTTTTTGTCTGTTTGTGCATGTGTGTGTGCGCATACGTGCTTCTGTGCATGCGCTTGTGTGCCCATCTGTAAATCCTCTCCATCCAATATTTCCACAAATGCACATAAGAGCAGAGTGCAGAAACCCGAGATTATAATTTGAGATGGGTTTCCACCAGAATCATTACTTTAAAGCTGGAGATTCAGCCTTTCTAATAAATTCAATATGTATATTTTCCATATTTTTGCCAAAGAAATGAATATGGCGCAAGTTCTGTGAATGAGCTGCTCCGCATAGCTTCTGGTTTACCGGCGCTGTGCGGAGATGCGGCAGCTCTTCCAAAGCGCTTGTCCTACAAAGTCAAACATTTTAAAATCCCAAACCGCAGCGAAATGGTGACCACGGCCTCAAGAATGACTAAACCAAACCTTTTAGCCCAAAAGCAATGGGTTTCATGTAACAATAAATAGTGTTTCTTCCCAGTTGTCAAGCGTGGCCTGGACGGATTTATAATATTTTGTAAAAGCATAACTGAATAAGCATGTGGGTTTTTCTGAGGAAGGATTTTCAAGTCCAGACGAGAAGTTTCAAAGATATACCTTAGATGGGGGAGCACCCGCAATCCTCCAGTATCATAAAACATGCCTTAGCATTGTTGATCTTAATGATCTAGTTTGTGTCTACGGTGTCTCTCTGACTGTGCAGAGCTTTAAATCACCAAAATGTTATTTAATCACACGCCCGTTTGATAGAGCGAGCTCAGCCAATCACAAAGTGTTGTTTAGTATATCACTACAGTAGTAAAATCTATGAAAAACACCTTCTGACAGTCTTACAACAGAGACTCCTCTACCCCTTGCTTTGCACTGCTCCTCTACACTGTATTTCACTTTAAGCACAGATGGGTAGATTTTCTATACTTCACACACACACGTCCATATCTCATTACATCTGCCAGACAAGTCTGCTGCGGGATACGTCCCATGAGGGTCCAAACAGACCCCGTCTTAACTGGTATGGCACACACACATGCACAGAAAGCGTGGCGGCTCACACAGTGGGAGGTGTGACACCGATACGGTAGCCCTCGCGCTCTCTGACAGAAGCCAAAGAAAAGAGCTCTCCTCTCTGTAAAAGTGATTTGCCAACATATCCTGCAAAGAATCAGGAATTTACATGTCTGGATTTACGACAGACTGAAAATGATACCGTCCTCCGCTCCAAACGCAGCACTTGACACACTGTTTCCAGAAGACTTTTGTTTTTAATGTTCAATATCACCTGGGCTCTTATTGATCTTTTTTTCTTCTTCTTTTTTTTTTTTAACGCCGTCCAGGTTCTCAGAAGCAGGAGGTGGTGTGCAAAAGGCTGGACGACAACTCAGTGGTGCAGAACAGCTACTGTGACCCAGACAGCAAAACACCGGAGAACCAGAGAGACTGCAACACTGAGCCGTGTCCTCCAGAGTACGTAACACTGAGGCTACATTATTTTTATCAGCCAATCATTATCGAGGTTTGAAGACTCGCAGCTTTCGGAGGTCCAGTTTGAATGTGGGTTTCAGCATCGTACTCAATACATACCCACAGAGCTTGAACTACAGTCATACATTGGTTTTGTGTGTGTTATGCCTGTATACGTCTCCATTGTGCTTATTAAGGATAACAACATCGTAAAGGTGAAGGTCTAATGGCCTTTGTTGGGCAGAGATGCTCTGTGTGGCATCAGGTAAGCTGATGCTAATGCATGACAGACACAGTGGCTGGAGGCCAAAGCTGATGTTACTTCCAATCATGGCATCTTGGTGGTCGTTGAATTCGTTTAGCTTCTTCTTCTTCAACATTGAACAAGTGGATAGAGCGAGATAGTAACTCTGCAAATATTTCATGCATGACAAAACTTACAACTCACAAGCTCACTCCAACCTGTGCTGCTAATTTCATAAAAAGTAATCTGCGGCCAGAGTGGCACGAGCAAACGGAGTGCTATTAGAGCAGCGTGTTATTTTCTAACGACTCCTCAGTTGTGGCTGTTAATTAAAAAATATTGACTAAGTTTGTGCTTTCAAAAGGAAAAAAAAAAACCCATAAAACGGAGACTGACTTGTGATATTAATTCACCTTCAATGAGGCCTGGTAGTAAAATGTGTTTTGACAAAAATAATAAAACAAAAGCGATTTATAACTTCATATGTCCACTATTTCCAATTTTTGCTTCTTGCCAAATATAAGAGCTCAGCGAGCGACCACCTGCATGTGATTGTGTTTGGCGTCCTGTTGGACCCTCGAGGGGCATCATACGTATACAAAGGCGGAATATGAACTTGTCTTTGGTGGCCGAGTGGCTTTGAACTCGTCTGGAATTCGCCTCGCAAAAAGAGGGATTAAATGCCTCATGTTAATTGATTTCAGACTGTCCAGCAGTTGTTTGTGCACAAGGTTGAGGGCTGATGTCTTTCTGCCAAAATCGCAATCATGTTGTAAATCTACTGTATGGACTGCAATTTGTTTTCATATGTTCGTACTATCGGGTTTTTATAATCACATCTGGATGCGGCGGATTCAGACTTTGTTTTGATTAGCACTTGAAGGCCACGGCAGCGCACGTGTGAGTTACAGTGTACACGTGGCATTCGTGTCCGTTAGGAGGGCAAACAGCCCCGTCTGCTGCGTCAGGACAGGCCGACCGAAGGAGACCATGTAAACACGATTGTTTTAGAATAGCCACGGTTTTATGGGCTCGGGTAATGAAAGCTAACACAGATGTTTGAACACGTCGTTAATTCTGTATACATTCCAGCAGATGATGTAATATCTCGCGGGCTGGATGTGTTTAGAGGCCTGTTGTCTGTGCAGTCTTATGATATTAACTTTTGGGTCTGCATACAAGGGATTGAATGAGGCTTGGCTGAATAGATTTACGCTCATGGTAAATGGACACTTGGACACACTCGTCAAGACATCTACCGGGTTAACGTGAAGGACCTTAAATATTTAAGTGGTCAAATTGAGATATTTTTTACTTTCATAGTCACCATTTGCATTTTCTAATTGATAAAACAACTTTTGCAAAAAACACCAGAGAATCAGTGCCGACGAATTTACAAACGTTTGGATTCTAACTTGTGGCTGGATATTTTTGAGGGAAATTTCAAAAGAAAATCACAAGGCTTAACATAAAATGCGATGGACCCGTTTTTGTCCTGAGAAAGATCCACCGCCGCTGTCCGGTATATATCAACACTAAATAAGGTGGCATGCTGGAGAAGTGGTTCACTCTCTCACCTCGCAGCTGTTTGCGCCTGTGTGGGTTTTCCTGTATCCATCTCACTTCAGTGGATAAATACAAGAGTTTTGCTGGCTCAGCGGTTTGCATAGATAAACCTACTTTCTTTAAAACCACAAATGGTCACTTTTAGATCATTGTTTGTGCACTGACGGCCCTGGAAAAGACACATTGTGCTAACAAGGAGGCTTTAGTGTTGCTGTGGATTTAGTGTGAATAATTGAAATTCGTCTAAATTTAGGCCATCTGTGATCTGATGCGCTGTACTTATTTTTGGCATTGTCTGCGCCGTGGGGGTGATTAGATTTTGACGGTTTAAGGTTGTGATGACCTCATGTTTGTCATATGTTTGTTAATGTAAAATTACCTCAGAGCGTGCGCTTCAAACCTTGTATTAGATTTCTTAGGCTTCTTCGCGATATCTATTATAAGAGTCTGGACAGACTTAATATCAGCGGTGACCTCAGTCTTTGGCACACAGATTCAACCACAGCAAGTGGTTGTAGTTTAAATTAGTAGCTGTCAATTTAGATGAAAACAAAGGAGATTATGAAATTGAAGCAATGCTGTCTTTTGCAACGTTTGGCTTTGAAGGAGGCTTTACAACAGGTTTTCTGCCTCACTGATGAGTATTACTTTTTTCTTTTTTTAGGTGGTTCATTGGCGACTGGTCTGAATGTGGGAAGACGTGTGATGGCGGGATAAGGACAAGGACGGTCCTTTGTATCAGGAAGATCGGACCGGCTGAGGAGGAGACGCTCGAGGATTCTCACTGTCTGACTCACCGACCGATTGAGAGGGAGTCCTGCAACAACCAGTCCTGCCCGCCGAAGTGGGTCACTCTGGATTGGTCTGAGGTAAAGACGATCAGTTCGTTTCAAACGTTTTAGATCACATCGCACCAGTTACAGCATAGTTATCTCATAGCACCAAGCATTCAAATAAAAGAGAATGTGGAACGTTTTGCTCCACAGCCAGATACCTGGAGGTCGATCTTAAAAGACACGACAGAAAGGAGTGTGTACAGATAACTGAAGAGAAACCAAGCTCAGCTCTCTAAACCTAAAGTAGCTCAACTAAGAAAGTGGCTTAAATTGTAGGCCTTGTCAAACAGTACAGTTTTTACCCTGATCTTTGAAATGAAGTCTGTGTTCGGCTCCTGAACTGAAAACTGAAGAAACTGGCCTGTTAAAAGCTTTCTATATTAAAGAAAGACTTTTATATTTCACTGTATATTTCACCGGAATCCATTGAAAATAATTCAATATTGGGGAAATTAGACCTCTCCTTCATGTTCTTGTTTGTCATCTTGCAGCTGCATTTTCAATGAATTGGAGTATTTAGTGTTGGTAATATTTTCTCCCTCCTGTTTAGTGTACACCTAAATGTGGCCCGGGCTTCAAGCACCGCATCGCCTTGTGCAAGAGCAGCGATTTGACCAAGACCTTCCCGCCCTCCCACTGCCCGAGCCACAACAAGCCTCCAGTTCGAATCCGCTGCAGTCTGGGACGCTGTCCTCCCCCTCGCTGGATCCCTGGTGAATGGGGACAGGTAAGAATGCACCTCATAGCACTAAAAAATATGTTTTAGCCTCTCAAGCAACAACTGGCTGGTTAAAAAAAAAAAAAAAAATGGTTTGAATATTTAAAAGACAAGACCTGCTGATTGATTCCATGTGAACGTGAGTGCTTAGTATAAATTATTGCTGGATGACATGCGGGGGGGGGGGGAATTCAAGCAGGCCTGTGACGCGCGTGTGCGTAGACATTGTGTTTGTATTTGCGAGTCCAAGTGCTCCAACGGGCCTGGAGTGTATGATCGGTGGCAGTCGTATCCCGCAGGCCGTTTGAAGTTTATCTCTGCGTCGGAGCGGGCCTCCCTGTCACTTCCAGGAACATGACTTTGAGGAAGACCAAGGAGTTAGCATTCCTGGGCTTACCCCGACATGACTTACTGAGCTCGGGAAAAAGCTGCAGCACACTTTACAGCACAGCTGACTCACGTTGGGGAGAGGGCGCCAGAAACTCGTGCGTCAGAGATTTTCGCATACGCAAAAAGTATGACTTGTTATTTTGTGGTATTTACTAATAATTTAGCGTAAAAGTGGGTGTTTGAACAGTGCGGTCAGATGTTTAGAAGGCCTTCATGCCAATCACTTTGCAGAGATGATGTCATGGTTTTATCTGTGTTGCTTGGGTCAGAAGTCAACGGTCAGAAGTCGGGCAGTCCAGATTCCTCTTTGCTTTGCTTCTTGTCAGCCGCTAGTGTGTTCACGAGTGTGCGTGTGAGAGCCTGCATAACTATGTACAACACAAAAGCAAAGCCCGTTTGAGGTCACAGCACAAACGTTGACGAATCGTGCATATCAGACTCATTACTGGGAGATTGTTCACCACTTCATCTGAAAACTGTGTGTAGTAACCATGGCAATGAATTATGAATTCTTGATTGAACGTCCACTTGCATTCACTTCGCGCCATGGACTTGCAGTATTATTCCACTTCGTCAATATGGCTTTTATCTAATTGTGTAACCCAGCTTCATTTTCACCTTTTCCAGTTCACCATAACCGAGCTTCAAAAGTGACAAATATCTCCTATTCATGAAAATCTGTTTAAAGAAAGTAATATTAGAAACTCTTGCGGAGGTTTGTGTTTTTTTTACCTATTTATGGTGACTGGCAATTGTAGTAAATTACTTAATTTAGATACATTTGCTATTCAACAGTTGGTAGACCAAGTCATAGCTTTATTTTCTCATTTCTCCTAATATTTTCTTTTTGTTCCTGTTATTCTGATTCTGATTATAGTAACAAAATGATTATAATCACAGAATTTAAATACTTTTTCCCCACAAAGTATAAAGGTGTTATAGTGTAGCACAATAACAAAAAATGCTGTTTGGCCTTTTCAATAATTCGTTTCCTTTCTGTTTTAAAAGTAAATTAATATGTTTGGTAAATTTTTTTTAACAATGTGATATAAGTGAAACTTACATTAATTATAATTCATTAATACTTTTAAAACAATGACTGATCTAGCTGTAACAACCTGAAGCAATTTCAAAGTATCATGCTGACTATTTTCGATGCAATAGAATGTATAACTTTGTATATAAAAATTTTAAAAAATGTACTTGTACAAGTCAGTGCAAACAACTCCAAAGTATTGCTGCAAACAGCTGTTAAGGTCCGTCTTTGGCCTTTGATATAACGCTTTGAGTCATGATGTAGAGTAACACCACCAAGAGCTTTGCAGGTGCAGATGAATGAGAAGAGAAAACTACATAAACACCATGGAAGAAATGGACCTGGACTATAAATTTGCCCCATACTGGGATGGACGATCAAGGAATATCGTACTTTTTCTCCGAGAGTGTTTCTTTAGCCGTTCGATAGAGGCAGGGAAATAAGCCTGCTTAATGAGTTCAGTCTGAAGTTGTTCTCACCAACACCAGAGCTTTCGCAAGCCCAAGCATCAGCGCCTCTCTCCTTCAGCGTTCGATCAGTGCCAATAACAGCCATAAACAAAGCAGGCCAAGCTAATAATCGCAGTGTGGTCCCATCAAAAAGAACAAACCATCACCACTCCGGGCCAAGGTCAGTACCTCGTAGAGCAGCAGCTGGAGTCTACTCTTACATGCCACTTTCGTCGTCCCCTCCCTCGGGCTGTAATTAGGAGCTTCGCCCTCACGGCGCGCCCCGGGCCCTCGAAAACGTCAGAAAGAGGAGATTGTTGCCAGCTCCTGAGCCCGTGCTCCTCCGGGGGCCAAAAGGTCACCAGTTCAAATCACATTTAAGTTGCACCACTGACGTACACCATCTGTCATGGCCGGCAGTGGGCCCTAATAAAGACCCTCTAATTGGGAAGGGATGACATGCAGGCTCAGTGATCTGAGAGAATCATTGAAGGTGACAGAAAGGTGGGTGGGTGGGGGTAGCTGTGTTCATATCGTGCACTCATACATGGGCACACACACACACACACACACACACACACACACACACACACACACACACACACACACACACACACACACACACACACACACACACACACACACACACGCACACACAGTGATGGCAGACAGGTGTGTTATTTCTCAGTGTTTCCAATGTCATACTCATTACCCAGATATCTGCTTTATTCCAGACTTGTGTTTTGCCCAAAGTGAGTTGGCATCCACAAACATTTTTTTTTTTATTAGTCTTTCTTTGTTTTCGTGCTTTCGTTTGCCTGCAAAAGAGTTTAATGGCCACCCATTGGCCCAGTCTGCGTTTTTATTACAACTGGCACACTGATAGAGGTTAGTCAGACAAAGGCAGGAGCACATTCTGGGCTTGGTAAAGCAAAACCTTTCACGTGTCAACAAACACTTTATTAGTTTGCTTCTTTTCTTGTCGAGAAAATAAATTCAATCTGGACCATATGCTGGAGGAGGTTTCCTCAGGTTTTTTTTTTTTTTTTTTTTTAAGGACTTAAAGACTGCAGACCAGCAGACATCATGGATTGTCCGGAGATTAGAGCGCAGATCCCAGAAAACTCTTGCCCTTACTTCAAATGTGTAACACTACCATTTTGGCTGTTATGCATTAGTCATCGACTACTATTACACAATTAGTAATGTAGTTACAGTTACTGGAGTCTCGGTGGGCTCGCCACTCATTACTGATGTTGGAGTGATGCGGAGCCGCTGTCTCTCTCTGGCCTGCTCACCGATTTCACTGTTTATCAGCAGCAGTCAAAGCAGTCATTTTCTTTGAAGAGCAGCTGTGTTACTATTACGCCGAACTCCTGTTTACTGGAGGGAGCGCACACCTCATTAATCCCGACCAAACTCAGTGCTCCAGACAGCAACATGAAACATGTCTCAGTATGAGTAACATCAACAGTAGCGTGTATCCACAGGATGAGTTGGATTACCATTAGTTCGTATTCAAAAGGGCTGTCTGCATGTTGGTAGTTTACTTCAACTGTTCATGTTAGTGTGCGAAGCTCTTTCTTTCAAGAAGCATTAACATGAAGCTCAATGAACATCTTCCACCAACTTACTGAAGTAACATCAGACAAACATTATGAGAGAATCAATTATTAGACTGATCCACACAGAGCTGACAGCTCAGCTAACGTGTACCAATAACACTACAATACTACAACTATATGCACATTATCTGAGTCGGGGAGAAGTAAGTTATGATTTTTTATTTGCAATGAAAAGAAGCAAATTAGTAAGTGTGATTAATTAATAGGTTTAATCACACGCACAGAACTGGGCAAAACAGATAATGGCATTTGTAGAAATCTCTACTTTATATGATTTACTGTAGACAGCGACATTAATCCCGTTGATTCATGACTAGATATCATCCTAGAAACAGGATTTACTGATAGTAGCATTACTCTGCATTTATTGACCATAACAATGTCTCTATTTCTGACAACTTGAAGACTTGGAAATCTCTATATCGACTTTAAACATAATTTTACTATTTTCTTAACAATGTTGACATGATGATTTTGGTCTAAAGACAAACATAGATTGGTGAACAAAGTGATTAAACAAGGGGAGAATGTTTTTCTATTTTTTGAAATCATCATTCTTATGGAGGTTTAGGTGCAAGAAGCATGGACTAACACAAATGCTAAATGCACTATTACTAAATAAACGATTGTGTGTGGTGATGTGTTGCCAGTTTTGCAGTTTTCAATAATGGTGTTGTTTGCAGCCTTTAAATTTTTTTTGGTTTGTTTTCAGTGAGGAGTATTACAACTAAATCATAAGCAGAGAGTTACACTTGAATGCTATTTTCTTTAATGATGTTTTAAGCCAAAAATGTTAGTTGCATACACTCTGTCCCTACAGGGAGCAAGCATGTGCAAAAGTACTTAACCAGGAATAAATCTGGGCAATGAGGGGAATAAAACATTCATAAAAGACATAAAACGGTGGATAAAATGCAGAGAGGCAGTCAAGTGAATCAGATCGGGGAAGGTGACTCTTGCTGACTGTCTGCCTGCTGCCTTGGTGATTGGATCAAGTTGTGGCGTGCATGCGTGGGGGATTACTCCTGGAGTGTGCAAAGACTCCCCCAGCCGAACACTCATGGTCACAGAGGAGGGATTGGTCATTTACCTTGTTAAATTCATTTCCTAAATATGGTCCTGTCCTACTCAGATAATCAGTTTTCCCCTGGTGTTTTTTTTCTTTTCCCTGCGACAGTGTTCAGCACAGTGTGGCCTCGGCCAGCAGATGAGGACGGTGCAGTGTCTGTCCTACACGGGGCAGCCGTCAAACGAGTGTCCAGAGTCCCTCCGACCGGCAACCATGCAGCAGTGTGAGAGCAAGTGCGATGCCACGCCGATCTCCAACGCCGACGGTGAGATGACGAAAACAGGAAATATGTAAACATCTGACTGAACCTTGTTTGTGTGACCGGCTGTCTGAGGTGCTCCGACTACCTCCAGTTCGTAGGCAGATGGTTTTATGTGAATCCACACTGAGCTACTTGTGCACCGCTTTCACACAAAGCCCCAATTGAAAAGCTTATAAACTGTCTTTATCTTTATCCTCACTGTTCTTCTATGACCTAAACACACTTGGATGACACACTCCTCTACACTTTGCCAGCTACATTAATCTTTCCAGTGAGGTTGGCTCCTGGTCAAAGCGAAACAGCTCAACCCTCCATATACACTTACAAATGATGGATGGCTATTCAGATACATAGAGAAGGGCCTTTCGATTAGCCTGAATGGAAAACGTGAGCAGCGTTTACAGGCTGGCTAATGGGATTAGCTGTAGGCTAATTGTTCCTTTACGGACAGCAGTGAGGCAATGTCTCGTTTCATTTGGCTCTGCGGAGGCAGGAGCCAAAGCCTAATAAGGGAAGACACTCTGATCGTGATAAGGCATTTAGAGCGCTGGCTGTCCAGCATCCAGCAAGCAGTTTGAGTTTGAGTGTGTGTGTGTGTGTGTGTGTGTGTGTGTGTGTGTGTGTGTGTGTGTGTGTGTGTGTGTGTGTGTGTGTGTGTGTGTGTGTGTGTGTGTGTGTGTGTGTGTGTGTGTGTGTGTGTGTGTGTGTGTGTGTGTGTGAGAGCATGGTTGGTGGGGATGGCAGTCAGCCCAGTTCGTGAACGAGGCCAGGATCTGCCTCAGTCTAAGCTCTGCTGCATCCAAGTATAGTTGCAGAGTTTTATTGGGTTGAGCCCCGCAGGAGATACACCAGCCCTCATGTAGCAGGTTGGCTGCAGTTTATGCTTCTCAAAGTTTATCTCACGTTCTCCAAAAATACCTAATTATATGAGTAAAACCCAGGTTGTTTGACAACTTGAAAGTAGCCTTGTAATCATTTAGGTCTCTTTAATTAAGCTTGATATTTTAAAAATGAGTTTTTAGTGAATCTCAGCATTTGTATTATCCTGGTGGTTTGCACTGTTGCCTCCCGAGAATCTTAGTGGATGATGGATTTTTCTGGGTTAGAGTTTGCATGATGTCCCCGTGCTTGTGATGTTTTTTGTCCCTCTTGTTATGGTAATTCACTGTAGGCCTATGTGGGTGATTGTGTGTTTCATTCTGTTTGTCTTTGTCCAGCGTGTACCCTGCGTAAAGTGCCATTTACTCTGAAATACCTGGGACTGGCTTCAATCAATCTATTTAATCTTAAACAGCTGTAAACTATGAAAATATCACATTTTTATTGTAGATTGAGAATCTTATGTGTATAAAAATGTTGTTTTTGCTTTAGATTACTGGCGTATTTGCTGATTTGGTCCTTCTCAATGCTGAAATACACTTTGTTGTTCTTACTATCGCAAAATAGTCATTAAACTTGCCTTGTTCAGCATTGGAGAACATACATAGTGCATCTTTTATCAGCTGAACACCAAACATTTTGTACAACAGGTCATTAAAACCTGAAACCAGAAACCGAATAGAACTAAATGGTTTAACTTGCATGTATCAAGAGGACGGATTATAACTCCAGATGACTAATCTTGCTTTAAAAATACTGAATGATTAAATACAAACATTTTTCTATGTAGTCTATATAGTCAAATACAAGTTGCCTCCAGAATTATTATTATTTTTTTAATCACAAGTTTTAGAGTAAATAACAGATCATCTCAGATGTGTACACTATACACACGTTTACACTATTTTCACAGGGCCATCACAATAACAGTATACTTATTACCACAATCAGTTGTCAAGAGGAGATTTCATTTTGTCCACAATGTGTGCAGGTATCTGTAAAAATAATTAGCAAAAAGAGTTTAAAACTATTGCCTAATTGGATATTGGTGAAACTTCTAATAGGTTGTATTCTTTTTCGCATTTTGTACTTTATTTTGTAGCATTGTCACACAATGTGTAAAATAAAGCAGGGATATATATTCGAAGTGTGGGCTATGATCGTCTCGAAACAGATAAGATGAACTCGGCCACTTACATCTTTTCTCAATATTTCTACTTCTGAAGACAAATAGTTGAATTTTAATTCGTCAATCATTGTATTTATTACATCATCTTATGGTCGAGTTACTCTTGTCTCTTTGTAAGGTTTTGAATGAGTCCATGCGGGAGAATCAGATTTATTGACAGATGCAGGATGTTCCTTGTATGAAAACCATGGTAATGAATAAGAACAGGAAATAAAATTAAAGTGTTTCATTCTTTAACACGGCTCTTTTTGTTTCCCTCACCAGAGTGCAAAGATGTAAATAAAGTGGCGTACTGTCCGCTGGTACTGAAGTTCAAGTTCTGCAGCCGAGCCTACTTCAGACAGATGTGCTGCAAGACATGCCAAGGCCACTGACCCTCGGAGCATCAGAGAAACACCGAGACCCGGGCAAGAAGGCTGGAGGGGGACGGCACTGAGAGGGTGAGACAAAGAGGACAGGACAGACTGAGACAACAAGAGAAAAAAAAAACCCAGCTATGGACTAGAGGAAGAAAGAAGCATGAGGGGGGAAGAGAAGTAAGGATTTCCCTGTTATCAAACAAAGTCCTCCTGCCCTCCATCAAGGTGGAATCCAAACCACTGCTCAGCCCGCGGCGCTGACACAAACTTTTTTTTATTTGTTTTAAATTTCACTTCTGTGAAGTGAAACTTGGAAGATTATTTGTTGGTGATGTTATTTTTATTATAATAATAATTATTGATATCATTGTTAGTCTTCCTCCATGTTTGTTGTTTTATGAATCCAAAGTGCTGGACACATCGCTCCAAGAGGATGTACCCCGGAGATTTAGAAGAGGGCGATGGGAGCGTTCTTCTCCCATCTTTTTTTTTTTTTTTTTTTTTTAAGGATGACCGCGATGGTGCTATTGGCAGGTAGACTTTCGGCTTCGGTGCACTTTTTCCATGTAAATACTTTTGCCAATCTCCCAGCTCAAATATGAGGCAGAAACCCCATCAGTGTACTGTATATTTATTGTACAAATCCAAGCAGAGCTGAGATATTTGTCCTCTGATCATATTTTTTTGTCGGATAGTAGCCTACTGTCATGGAATGGAATGTAATGTGATTGAATTCATATTCACCGTCTCTGTGCTGGAATGAAACTATTACATACTGTAACATACTTTAGACCCTTATATACTGTAAGGATTTATATATTATATACGATGTTAACCCAGGACCAGAAAATACTGTGTGGCCGTAGGAGGATTTTGTTTTCTGTCCCCAGATGGGTGCCTTAGTTTCTAAGAGTCCAACAAAAGTTCACCCAGACGTCTTTAGTCCAAACGTATCATCAGACGGTGCCTGGGCCGCATGGAAAGCTGTTACCAAGCTGGCCTTTACTAAACATCCCACTGTGGAGCTTTCAGTTCACTATTGAAGGATTTGTTTTGAAGGAGCATTTTTGGTTCATCGGAATCACATTTACTATTTCTTATTCTTTCCATGGTGGATCTTTGTGTAATCAGGAGAAAGATGGAAGTCATTCTTTTTTTGTTTTGTCTTCTTAGTAACAGGAAACGATTAACATTTGGGAAATTCTCTTTATTCACACATTGTGTAAGGATTTAGATGAAGGCAGTTGGAGGTGGAAAAGCACACAGACTTGAAAATGAGACAAACAGCTTGCCTGGATCTGTTGATTTTCTTCATTTTATTTTGATTTTATTTGGAAAGTTCACTGGTTAAGTTCATGCTACATTCTCTAAAATCCTAAAAGCAAAATGTATTTACTAAAGCCCTCATTGATTTCACAACATAATTTGTGCATCAATATGATAAAAACATACAACTTAATGATCCCCTTGGAAAATAAAACAAAAACACTTTACTCGTTTACTCGCTATGAAAAAAATTACTGCTCAGGGTCACAATGAATAAAGATAAATAAACAAGATAAATAGTAACTTCCAACATATTACACCAAATTCAATGTTTTTTTTTTCCCCTTCACATCCCCGATAATACCCTTAAATTCACTAATAGATATTAAGACTTCTGGTTTTAGATCTCTTTGCAAATGATAATTCTGGTTAAAGAGAGCTTGGGATCAAACGAGGCAAATGTTTATTAATCTGCTCCATCACACCTAAATAGGATAAATGTGTTTTTTTTATCTGCCTTTAGCGGAGCTTCATGATGACAAAGTCTTAAGTCTTATCTGTTGCTTTTTTTCTGGACATCTGCGGCATGTAGTGCTCAGTGTCAAATAGTTCCATGATTGGGAGACAATGCACGAGAGTCATCATCAAACTGAGCCGAGCATATCTCGCGTTGAGGAACGTACAGTACGCCACATATCAGCGATCCTCTGAATGTGTGCAGCCTTTGAATCTTACACTGTTGACTCACTGGAAGTTTCACTATTCAGCAAATATCTGTCACCCTTGTTCAGATTTACCAAAGTAATGCTGCTGTGTTTCATGCAACATTGAAATCATGTGGCTAAGGGTGGATTTTGGATGTTTCTCCTTAGCTACTGGCTTCACTGGTTGGCTATTTTTAATCAAACACACGTTTCCAAAACCTGTGAAACACGAGGAAAACTTGATCTTTGTAAACTAAGGGAAAATTTTCTCTATGTATTAAATGTCATACTGTTTCTGTGAAGATTAAATTAACCAGAATGAATGAGTTACTTGGTGGCATTTTGAGGATCTGACCCAGGCCAACTGTTGCTTCTGGGATCTTGTTTGAGCTGCGATACCATCTTGACATAAGATTAGTGCGATTTCTCACAAGAAAGTGATGAAGCAATTTTTTCCCAAATGTTAAGTCGCTTCTGCTTAACATACACACTTTTTTTTGTTTTGTTTTTTTGCCAGACTAAAAAAAACGGGGTTTCACACTACCCCCGATACTTTCCTCCCATCTTCTTTGTCCCTGAGTGAAAACAACAAATCCCAGCCAACTTAATGGTGCTTTTCCTCCTCTTCTATTTTTTTTTTTTTTTACTTCCATGGAGTACTGTGTTTACCTCTTCTTTTCCTCCTGCTATGCTCCGAGGGTTACGGCCTTCCCAGGCTGTCTGGTGCTATCAAGTGGGTGCTTCCATTCAAACACTCTCCAGTGTGCTTAAAAAGTGAGGCTGGATCCAAACAATATGAAATAATATACGTGTCAATAATCTCTGGTGGTAAATGCTGGTCATGATTTTGTTTTGTTTGTACCTGTTTATACCTCACACTGGGAATTAGCATTGTTAACCGTGTGTTGTTGTTTGTTTAACCAACAAAAAAAATGGACGTTCGCCCGGTTGCATCCGATCCCTTCACCCAGGCCTGTGAAAGGGAGAAAAAAAGAATAAAAGAAAAAGAAATGCTTGCTACGGAGTACAGGAGGAGGGACAATGTTGTCATGTGAGAGGATCTGACTCATCGAAGCTGTTAACAACTAATTTCTAATTTTGCTGCTGCTACTTTTTTGTAGCCACCTTCAGTATGACAATGTCGAACACGTTTTTTTATCGGCTACCTTGAATGAGGCGGTTTTGGGAAAGGACGGTGGATGGTGCGAATCGTTTTGAAGTCGCTCGACCTCAAACAGCTTGGACTCACTCGTCTACTGGCCGCCTGATCGAATACGGAGCCTCCTTCAGAAGAGAAGTGAACTCGATCAAACTGGTACTCATTGCTGTGAACTTGGATGTTTGAATGTCACATTGCTTATACCTGTACCTAAAGTGCAAAAAGAAATGAAAAGCATCATGTGATTAGTTGCGTATATTTTGTATTCAGTATTAATGTTGGTACACTGTTACTAATTTTTTTTTTTTTCCAAATGTAAATTATATGCTAATTTATTGCGTTGTTTCACTTGTACATTTATTTCACTGCATGCAAACTGAATTTTAGCATAGTGAAAAAAAATGCAGTGATACGGCCCTTCACCAACATTTTTTTAAGTAGATACAATAAAAAGAGCAGCTTTTAAAGAGACGCTGTGTAACTGATTGATTCTTGACGTAAAAAATTATGTAAAAAAAAAAAAAACTCCTCTGTGCAACAAATCCAGTCATTTCTGTGCGAGTCAGAATGTGACCTGTCCATGTGAAGACATTTTCTATTGATTTCTGGGTTGTTGTAGAATATTAGCTCTTTGACCAACAAAAGTTTGAACTTTGGATAGTTTGTGTACTAAATAAATATTAACATGTTGTTGTTCAGATATATTACCCAACAATCCCACATGAGCAAGCATGAGTGACGGAGAGCCAAAACTCTTACCGGGAGGAAATCCCAGGCTCAGTGGGTGGTGGCTGCTTGATTTTCGGAAGATCAGAGACAGAGACAGAAAGAACGGGCTGACTACATTAGAGAGTTAATATGTATATGGCACTAAAACGATGGACGCAGTCTAAATGTTCTTAACATAGTCTGTCACATTCGCCCTTTCACTCACAAGCAAATAGCAACGGCAGCCCTGCAATGTGCTTGATCTCCATTGGGAAAAACTTGGGGTTCAATGTCCTGACCAAGAACATTTGGACACATGGGCAGAATCAGATGGGGGATCAAACCGCCAACCTTTGGATTGGAAGATGACTCTACCAACTGAGTCACGGCCTCCTCTTCACGCTATGATAGATTAGATCAATTTACCAGATTTATCAGCTTTACAGACCATGTTACATAAGGCCTGTAGGATTTCTGGTTCACTGAGGTTTTTCTTTCTGTTCCCCAGACTGTCACAGTATAGCTTGCCACTAAAGATCACACGGGAGAGATGTAAACTTTATTCAACACTTGGAAAACATCCATGGCATGAGAACAGCTAATGGCATCACACCAGGGATACTCATTACCAGTCCATTCACTCCCAGCTTCAGTTTGGGGTGACTGGATTAGAAAAGGAGCTTTTGTTCTTGTCTCATTCCAACGCTCCAGCCGCATCGCCGTCGTCTGAGATTCAAGCACAATAAAACGTCAAACGCCCTCCTTTGCGAATGTTAATATGACATTCTCCTTACTCGCTTGTCTGTATTCGCTGTAAGTGAGATGTGATTTTTTTTATCACTCTCCCCGGTAATTAATTCTAAATAAACAGTAATCTCCTCTTAATCCACAGTGTCCGATTGCAGAGGGAGAAAGATGGCCTGTTTGATTTAAAGCAACCAGTTTGGAATACCTGTATGTCTGTTTCAGCTTCTACCTTTTGCACCAACCCATCAGCGGGGTTCTAGGATTACATTAGTCCTCACGTGCAGAGTTCAAATATAAAATAGCATGCATCTGCAGATGACTACTGACTTGAAACTTAGCAGACAGACACACGTGTGTGTACATAGGATGATTGCTCATTGTGCATTCAACATAAAAGCAGAGAGAAATAAAAACCATCCACTGGACACTGTGTGCATGTACACATTGCCACGTGGCAGCCAGATGAAGAGGCAATGAAAACATGATTTATCTTTACATGTACAAGTATTTTAGTGGATTCTTATGTCTTAGTCGCCGCAGAAAGTAGAACAACTCCAATAATCTGAATACCTTTGCAGAATGCTTCTTGCTGTTGTTTTGTTTATTTATTGTTTTCCCACCTTTTTTGTTGAAATACAAATTTTATATGGAAGGAGATAAAGCCGCTTGCTCATCTTTCTTGGTTGCACAACAGATCTTCCATTATCACAATCGGAATGATTATGAAAAAAACAATTACAAAGTGGTAGTGGTTGTTAGTGCACGAGCCAGGCAGTGAGAAAACTCCGGGTTTGGATCTGGATCGGACTTGGGAACTTGTGAGCTGCTTGACGTTAATTGGTGACTCTAAATTAGCTGTTTCTCTCTGTTTGTCCAGTGATGGACAAGTGTACTAAGGCAAACCTCCACAGTCCAAACAAAATTCCGAAAAGTTCAATATATTAGTTTTTACTGCACAGAGGTGGCAGGATCTCGAGATCTAAATGTGTTTATGGAATTATCTCACTCATTTGCACTTTTTGTTGAGTAAACATTCCATTGTGAGAAAGAGAAGAAAGCTTCACTATATGGATTATAATTGGTTCTTCAGTGTGTGTAGCTGCAGCAGTAAACCGGCAGAAATCCACACAAGTAAAGTCCCTAATAACACGCTGAGTTGTCCGACATAATTCCAAGCGAGGAAGACGACACAGCTGGTTTTGTTGTGAGCTTGTACCTTTTAAATCCAACCCGGATGTCGTCTCTTTCACACCCTTTACAGTGGCTCCTTCTATCGACTGTGCCAACATTTCTGAGTCTGCTCACTGCTTCTGCCACAGACGTTATCATCTTCACTGATAACCTCATGATGATATGAATAGCTCATCTTACAATGTACACAGAAACTTCCTGCCACGATACGCATCTAACAGGTTTCTCACAAACAGAGTTGGTGAATCTCAGTGTGACTCCATATTGTTTAAAAACAGGATTTTAACTTGTGCCTATTCTCAACATGAAGAAACGATTCACTGAAACAAACGAGGCTCTACGTCTTGTTGAAGGTCATCACAGTCAAGACGGATTTGCTAATGGTATAACCATACAAAATTCAAGGTCAAAACTGACCGGTCTTTTAAAAGTCTCATTCAGATTGATGATATTTTACAGGAGAATCCATTAATATCAGCACTTCCATGGGAATAAAGTGAGATTTGGGTGAATAATTGCTGTTTCAGACGCCAGTGAGACCAGGCTTCCACTCCACATTCACAACTGTTTATGACAAGAGGTGTGAAAAAATGCTTTCATGATCTTTTTACCCTCACTATGTTCTCGTCATTGGTTGAAGGGATATCAGCCTCTCTGAACAAGGGACAGTGTACAGTGGACGCTCGGAGGCTGTTTATAATAAGAGGTGTAGAGAGGATGAGGAACAGATTTCTCCTGCTCTTCAGGATTCTTCACTTCAAATGGAAAGTAACTGACAATGAGAGAAGCCATTGCTCCGGCTTATCAGCGATAAAATATTGCCCGCAAGCTGCTCGACAAAACAAAGCCTTGCAAAGATACACCAGCGATACGACTCTGATGAGAGGTCACACTCGAATACGTGCCTAAATTCCTCAGGAAGCCCTCTGCAATGTGTCAAACTTAATCATCAGCCTCCCCTTGAAGTCTTAAACCCCAAACACCTGTGGCATTACTTTTGGCTGCAGTCCTGAGGACATATCGCAGCTCCAAACTTACAGTCCAGCGGCTGTTTGTGTCTTTATTCTCCAACTGCGAGGTGTGAGGATTAGCACAGTGGCAATCGACATGCAGTAGCTCTCTGGGGATTTATTGTGCTTAATCAAAGCTGCTGTGGTACTACAGTGTGTGTGCGATGAGTGTTTGAAGTGTGTAAAACACTCTTGCAATGGAGAACAGTGCTCGCAGGACAAACAGCTCCAGATGGTGTGGTGGGAGACGGTGCATGCGTGGACCCGTGGGGGCGGGGGGGGTCTGACAGGCAGGAATGCCGGCCTGGGATGGGAAGGTCACGACTCCAGCACCTGCTATCTACTGTGCTCTGTTAAGCCTCGGTGCTCTTTTTCCCACAGCTGAGTCACAGACTGAACGTCCACAGACGAGATCAAAGCTGTGAGGGGCGCTGGATGCAGAGGAGAGGACAACCAACCACCCCATCACTGGGAGGATGTGTGTGGTTTTTTTTTTTTTTTCTTCTTTCACACCTTCAAAGATGTAGAGAGAAATTCTTCAGTTGTGATTCCCTCCAACCGTCTGGAGCTCTGCACTTCCCTTGTCAGCTGTGAACCGAACATACTACACTGCATATGGATGCTATACCTTGACATTTCAACAGGACAGCTCTCTGAGTGCTCTGTCACATCAGAGAGTGTCACTTTGAAATGTATTTATATGTTTGTGCCAAGTAGGAAGTGCTGTCAGCCCCATGGCACGTGCTGCCACGTGCAGGCTGTGCTGCAAACTCTGACATTTGTCTTTAATTCCACCTGAGAGAATAGGAAGACAAACAGGAAGGCAAATTTAATAATGGATCAAAAAGGAGACAACAAAACAAATATATCCGAATTATTTGTTTGGACTTTTTGGTGCTTTATTTTTGTTTCTCATTATGGATTTTTTTACCCAACAGAAAAGTGCATAATGGTAAACAAAAGAAAAAGAAAGATTCTGCAAACTTTTTCGGTCAGCACACAGGAAGAGAGTGGGGAATAACTAGAAAGACAAGAAAATGATTCTCTGCTTTAAAAAAAAATTATACGAGATGCAAGTCAACTAACAGCACAAGTTCATTTAGCACACATGAGATTTGGTTTATGAAGATTTGGTATAAAGTTTAATTCGATGCTCATGCAAACAGATTTTGTTCAAATTAACTCATGTATGGAAGCTTAAAACATGCAGCGTTGTCACTTTCTGGGACCAAGATTTGAAAGACACTACTGACTCTGAACAATCTCTGTCGAAAGGAAACAATTTATCAAGAAATTAATTAAACATTTCAGTCAGTATGTCAGATGATTATTCCAAGATTGATTTAGATCTGAAGGTTGCGTACAAGACTTGTGATGTGGAAACTTATTGGAAGCTACAATTGACAGATGACTAGTCTGTTGCTTCTAAAATCACTGTGCCTTTAACTTCTGTTTAAAGATTAAACTATAACAAACTGCACACCATGATTTTATGCTACAAAATTCATTCCATGAAGTTAAATATGCTGGCACTTTCCTGCATGGAGACAGTTTTCTTTTTTGTTTGTTGTGTCAGCATTGAGCTATCTGCACTCTTTATTTGGGAAATTATATGCTGAAATGTTAAAAATTATGCCACCATCTACAAGTTGTAACTCGGTCTTAGTTGTAAATGCTTATCTCACTTTTGGCTGAGTAGGACGCTAAGATGATTTTCTATTGGTCTGATTATGAGGAAACTTTTGTAGCATCCAGATAGATCATGGAAAGAACAGTAATGTGAAGAGGTCAGTGTTTTCAGACGTTTTTAGAGCACATCTGTAATAATGATATCCAAGAGATTCACTCAGACGGAGAGGCTGTGCAATGTAGCACATTGAAGTTTTTCAGACACTTTTTGACTGATACATGCAAATAAAACATTCTAAGACACCAAAACAGGTGGACAAAGATTGAAAATCTAAAAACACACTTCCAAGATAAAACACCAAAGTGCATGAAAGCGTGACTAACAAGGTGGGAGGACAACATGCATCAGAAAAACAAAGGTACCGAACACAACAAAAAGAAGCAAAAGTGTTAGTTTAATGGTGAAGGTGTTTTAACAAACCTCATTAACAGCTGCACTTGCCACAAATGATCCTATTAAACACCAATACAATGAAAACTGCATCATATAATGTTCGATCTGATTAGGGCGCACCTATTTAAATTAAATTATGATCCCATCAGAAGAGCTGCTGCAACATTGTTCATGATCCGAGCGGTCCAAGCTCGTGCAAGCAGCACATCGGATTGTTCACCTCTGGCGGAGCTTTGCAAGCACGTCTGCAAGATAATGTTGTATAGAAGTAATATTTTGAGAAATCACGGAGTGAAGAAGGACAACTTGTCTTTGGTGTTGTTTCAGAGGAACACCAAAAGAAACATGGCAGGCTTGATATCTGAAGCTAACAAATCCATCTTCAATACTGGCGAGCTCCTGAGTACTGCTTCAAGTGTTTATGCCACAAACGACCAATGTCACCAATGCAAAGCATGATGGGATTAACACACTGATCGGATCAGATAATATTCTTTGTGTGTATAAGCCCATCTGTCTTTGTTGATACAAACAGAAAGTGCATGATCAGAATTGGTTTAAAACAAACCTTTAAACGGCGCTCTACATAACGAGTTGGAGAGATTGGCGTCACCTTAAAAGGAGTGACTTTTGAGTTTTGGATGTACTGGGGCACTCCTGAACATGTTCGACCAAACGTTGCACTAAAATGAACTTCGAGTACCTCAGGAGGAATTTAGGTTCTCCCCCATTGTAATGTCACATCTGCCTACATCCATTTCTCTTCCAGTACACTGCAGGAATACCCCATCCTTTCCAGTTCCAGCCTAGTTAAGGTGAAGGTTTCCAGGTTTCTTCAATATTTTCAGGCTTTGTGACTCTGCAGATAGGTCACCTTTAAGGGATACTGCCTGGATGCCATACTGTCCTCTGTCAGCTGGAAAGGCAGCAGGTAAGTGGATTAATGTGTATAAGGAATCAATAGCCAATCACTTAGGCCAGTGGAGTAAAGCCAAGAGCTTCTGCTTGGTTGTGGATGAGGGCTGAATAATTTTGTGAGTGTGTGTGTGTGTGTGTGTGTGTGTGTGTGTGTGTGTGTGTGTGTGTGTGTGTGTGTGTGTGTGTGTGTGTGTGTGTGTGTGTCATCATTTGGGTAAATGGAGCATTTGAACAGCATACTCATTGTGCAGCCTACTTAAGGACATTTTCTCTCAAGAACATTATGAAATCCATCAGGACTGAATTATGCTGTGTTTTAGCCTCCTCTGCTCCGACCGCCCACAACTAATAAATGACAGCAAGCTAATGAGGACAAATGATAATGGCACTGTAGTCGCAGTACAGAAAGCCACCAGCTCACGGTTATTGCTCTGTTAAGTTACATTGTAATGCTGCTTCTGTCTCCGTTTCATAGCTCACATGCCCTTCACTCCTGACAAGGAAAAGGTGAATCTTTGTAGAATACATGGACATGCGGAGGACATCGAGTTCGTAGGCTGGGCAGCCGCTGTAATGTGAACCCTCAAGACGTGTTCCTTTAGTGGCTTGTAACTGCCGTTATGATCTGAGGTAACAAACTGTCTTATGGAGGAATAAGTCATCCTATTTTTATAGTGTCTGCTATTTTTCCCAAGTGCAATCTCACTGCTCACTCATTAAGTGGCCGTGAAAATGAAAAGATCTGCTTGCAGGCAATCGGACTAATTGAAAAGTGATGGCTCAATCAGCATCACTCGGGACAGAACAAAAGTCCATAAAAGTAGTAGAGTGTAAGTCAGTATGAGAACTTTATGAACACACAGATTAAAGACATTTTTTGTCTATATTGTTCATTTTCTCCTTCTAGGGAAGACAGTGGTGTAGTGACTACAGGTTACAGTTCTCTCTGTCATCTGGTTGTCAGTCTGGCAGACGAGCTCCCTCATTAAACCAGATGCACAGATCATCGCATTTACACGATTGTCATTCATCATCAACATCTAACGTTTCACCTTATATCTCCTGACCTCCTACTGTTTTCCCTCAAGATTAATTCACTTTCTAACAGTCGCATACTTCAGCAAGACCACGCCTTATTCATTCATACAAATGCAGACATGATGTATTTCCTACATAAACACACACACACCTATTTCAAAGTTTCCATTATTTCACTTGTTTGGATATTCAGCAGTGGCCCGGAGGTTAAAGGATCAGATTTGGGATTGGAAGGGTGCAGGTTCAAATCCCACTCCTGACAGGTCACCACTTTGGCTCTCTGAGCAAGACCTTTGACCTCAACTGCTCTCTGGGCACTGCTCTACGGCAGCCCTCTGCTCCCAGCATCTATAGTAAAGGTTAACTATGGATAGGATGGATTAAAAAGCAGGGAAGTAATTTCCCAAAGGGGATTTTTTTTTTTGTCCTTATTTCAATGAAGTATGGGCTTTCTTAATTTCAGTAAACAATTCAGCAAAATTCTGCTTTATTTGAAAAGGAAAACATCATGAACAAAATTAGGATGGTATAGATTGAACTAACTTTAGGGTTTAATCATGGCACTAGACAAGATATACAGCAAACATGAATATGAGGGATACTTTTAAACAAATGTTTGTTTTGGGTATTCAATGACAGATCTTTAACCATTTGTTTAGAGGCTTCGTCACTTTTATGTTTTATTTTTACCTAAGACTTTGAAGGGAGCATGCCTTGAACGCTATAGCAGTAGTAGTAACAAATTGACTTCACACACATATCCTTTGCTCTCACAGGAGTGCAGTAGAGCCACATTTGCATTTTGGAAGCACTCCCTGGTTCACAAACACCTTGGCAGGTCAGCGAGTGCGCTGTGAGTTTTCCTAGTGGTTTACAGTCTGTATGTACAGCCTCTGCAGGAATGAGGACATCTGTAATCGTCTCATGTAGGTGTTGATGAGTTTGTTTACGGGATTATTTTGTTTTCTGGAGAACCTTTTGGGAAAGTATTACACACATAAAAGTGGGCACAACGTAAAGAGAAACTGTCTTGTGAAAAAATTCTGGATGGGAAAAAAAAAAAAAAAAAGGGACAATACTCATCAGGTGAATCTGTGTCAGAATGACTGACAGCAGCAGTGTGACCTGGTGATCCAGCTCGTCTCCTAAAATACACCAAAAATAGAAGATGGACTTGTCCCCTTGGGGTGGAGGTTCCTCTGAGGGCCATTGTCTTGAGTAGGATCTTGTCTGAACTAGAAACATTTTTTTTTTCCAGACAGGCTTCAAAGTGGTGTCTGTGGGCTCTTGTTCAACAAGTTAATGAGTCAAATTAAGAGGCACTGACCTCACCAGCAGAGTTGTAAATAACACATCGGAACAAGTTACCATAACAGTACAAGTACAAACTAATTGCTAAGATGGAATTAGTTAAATAAGAGAGTTAAAGTCTCTGAAGTTGTATCTGCTTTAAGGCTGTTTTTGTTTTCTTCATGTCATCCATCCATCCATCCATTTTCTCCCGCTTATCCGTTTCCGGGTCGTGGGGGTGGCAGTCTGAGCACCGTCACCCAGATCACATTGCACCGATTAAGAACCGTTCCTGCGGGTGGTGAGCCCACGGGAAGGTGAGATTGTGAATCTCATGCTCAACCAAGTGGCTTCTTTATGTCATCAGTTCACAAAGTAATTTCCTTCATGATATGTTGATATCCAGAACATAGAGTATCTTCAGTTGACCCATACGGCACTTACAGCCCAGCTAATGTGTTACACTACAAATAAAGCCAATTTCAAGATGCTTTATTTGTAGCGTCTTATAGCATTTTATGTCAATAAAATGCTTGTTACATTTCATTTACAGCCACTAGTAGAGTAAATCTTCTGCCACTTTTGAAGGAAAATAAAGTAACTTTGAGTTACAGTCACTAGGTCATTAATGACTTCTCAAACCTATTTGTCTGTTGGTATTCAACCCCCTTACTTGGTAAGTTTTGCTTGATTGAAACAGGATCCAATGTTACTGCTCTGTTAGCATGACGTGATACCTGCATAGGTATGGATGCTGACATTTGAACTCTGGCGAACATCGAGACTTTATTCAGAAAGTTTGGACAATTGTTCTTGGCAAAACAAGGATCAACACAGCCTTAATAAACATCAAATGCTTGCAGCATGCAATCGCACACGGTGACACAGTAGAAACTCATTTGGATGCTCTGGACAATAAACACGGACCAAACTTCACTGCAATTTAGGAAAGCGCTCTTGATCCTCCTCAGCTTGGAGCATAGTGGTGGACTGGCTGACATGCTGACTTCCCAAGGGATTTATGGTTACTGCAGCTACAAGCATCAAACCACAATGATCATGTTCCGACACACTGAAAGGTACAAACTGAAAGCCTGTTATTAGTATGCCCACATGTATGCACTGAGTGTTTGGCAATAAACCCAGAAGACACTGTAGCCCATACCGGTTAAATAACTACATGTAGGCTTTTACCAAAGGTCAATGTTATTAGCTGATTCCTCACTATAGCTTTTAAAATTACGAAGACTTCATGGAAATCACTCATAAAGTCCAGTATGGAGGTTGGATTACAACAACACAAGGCTAAACCTCCCAGTTCGTGGCAACAATATGTCTGAGGTTGGTTTGTTTCTTTCAGATTTAACCTTGTCTTTTGTTGTAGTCTGGTACTTAATTTATTGTTCGTGCTAGTCTCCTCTGGTTGCGCTGACTTTTCTAGAGAAATAGCTTCCATTCCTGAGCGGTCCTGCGCAATCGTTGTGGTATTGGACATTTTGTGGGAAAGCTCTCTCTATTAAACCTCATGTTGGGCAGAAATTAGAGGAATGAGCATGTTACTGCCAATCTCCTGGCTGCCGTGTTGTCGTCTCGACACTGACGTGTCCTTCTCAAGGTGTGTCTGATGAGCGTTAACTGTGATCCATGAAACCCACTGGCAGCACAAAGGGACCTGTTGACTGCTTTTAACATCTTGCTTAATGTTGCTCTGATCCAACGCAATAAAGACATTTCAAGCATTGTGTATGCACAGAATAGAAACAAGAAAAGCGGTTTAATGGAGCTCAAGTTCGGAGGGTTAGAAATCAAGACTTTAATTAAAAAATAAGATTCAGCAATCCTTTGAATGTAGTTTCATAACAAACATTACTACTCTCGGCTCTTTGAGCGGTTTCTTGGTTTGAGATTGGAACCTTTTTGGTTTCCTCTATGATGGGTGAAGCTGTAAAGACGATGGGTGGATGGACAGACTACTTTAGTCTTTACTGAAAGATAGGCCCAGTCATTTGGAGGAAGATGCTCTACAATCTGAACATTAGTCCTCATTGAGACAAACAGATTAACTAAAGAAAAGAAAAAGAGAAAAGAACAACTCAAATGAGATAAACTGCCAACGTACAGACGGGTTTTCTACAGCGAAGCTTCCGATCGATTGAGGTTGTTAATTTCTCACTGGAACAGTGGACACAGGCTGAAGATAAGATTATTCACAGTGTGACATCTTTCATGTCAGCAGGACTGAGCTAGCTCATAAAAAAAACTATGTCCTCATTTTATAATCTTATTTAGTTATCAACACGTCAGTACTAAAAGCAGTGGCGTTAGTGAGACAAACACTACATCTCAGCACTTGCGGTTCCCAATTTGCTTTGAATCACATTTTCTTCCCCTGCCGATACAAACTGTAAGAACAACGTGAGCCTGTGCACTCTGTTCATGGCTCATGTGGCCACGGTTTGAGTGCAATCTTGGAAAATCCTGAACGTGCCCTTCAGCACTGAAGTGCCAACAAAAGGCTGACAACTGAGACAAACGGCCTCCCTGTCTGTCCTTGGACTTCTGTGAATGGCCAAACGTATACCAGGAAGCTCTTGCTGTGCCTGTCTAAAACGTCTCCTCTTTGATCTTGCCAACTCATCAATATCCTCCTTATGGACGCACACTGACTCACTGATCTCTCCTCTTCCTCTGCACACTCAGTTCATTACTCCCTGGGGAGTCAGCCACATTGGGCGGGGGGGGTATACAGAGGAAAAGATCAAGCATGTGTTTTTACGCGCAAGCAAACCTGACCAATGTGTACAAGTTTCTTTGGATCTTGGGCAGGATACACCCGGGACAGGCCGCCAGGACATGACAGGACAGACGTGGAGACAGACAACCACGTTGAGAGCTAGGAGACAAATTAGAGTCACCAATTAACCTCACGTACCTGTTTTTGAAGCGTGTGTGGAAACCCGAGTACCCAAAGGAAACCCACGCACAAACAGGGAGAACATGCAAACTCCACACAGAAAGGCCGGGTCAGCATTTGCACCTTGTGAGGCGGGAGCGATAACCACTGCTCCACCATGCAGTCCCAGAGTTAACATGTATATTTTTTAATCTGATGTACAAGAAATTAACTGATGAATACATATTAGGGCTTTTTTGTTTCGGGATGTTTTATATTTTGTCCTTTTCAAACTGACTTTGGAAGATACTGTACATCACATGTATCTCTGTTAAAAAAAACAACCAAAACACTTAATCTGAAAACAGCCTGAAAGCATTCTTCATGTCTGGAAGGTGCTCTTCCCCTTAATAAACCCCCAGTTTAATCTAACAAATAGAAGATCAATGAAAAGAAAGAGGTGAAAAATATCAAACCACTGCTACAGAATAAGTGTTTCTCGAATTTGCAAGGATTAGCTGTCTAAATTTAGTGCTTGCCCACAAGGGCAGAGGGAGACAGTAGTTGCAGAATAGCCTGATAATGCTATTACCATCCCATCTCATCCCCTGCAGTCACGTGACCGGGAGTGAGGAGTCGGTATTTCCTGCTCGGAGCTGGGCATGGAGACACGCAGGGGAGCAGTAAATATTCTCTAGGTGGTGCCCTTGATGAACTGCACCTCCTTCTCTCCTTTTCTCCGTGGCTTTCCTCTTTAAACATAAATTACAGATTTATATGGCACGCAGCATCCTTGTAAAAAAAACGAATTTATCTGAGCAGTTAAAGCCTTTCTGTGCATCCTAAATAGGGGGAATATCTGAAGATTAAACTTAGGCTCCTTGAAGTTTACGGACAATAATGGCACGGCCACATGTATGCTAAAGGTTTCTCACATGTTCGCGTCAGTCACGTGGAGCGCTCTTCTTTAAGTGATGGGGAACTAAATCCACAGCTGACCTTTGGAAGGTTAACTGAAGCTAAACTGATCACCTCGTGCAAAATTTGTCGATTCAGGGACTTTCCCTCCTGCTGAGTGCAGCCCGAGGACAAATGTGAGGTCGAGGGAATAAATGAAGGAATGATGGGACTAAAGTTTGTCTATGTGCGATATAATATGACATAGAATGAGGAAATAAAGTCACATGAGGAAAAGACAGTTCCTCATATTGATCACACAAGTGTAACTTAACTAAAGTTCTTTTGACCAGGATGGGTTAAACACAGAGCAGCATTTTCTACATGGGGATGAGTAAAGTATGCTTTCTTTCTTTCTATATCCCCTGTTTTGTCGCTCTTCACTTTCTTGCAATGAGATCATAACTTTCCGGCTGCTGTGGTACGGTTGGTAAAGCAGCTCATCTCCCGATCCCAGGTCGTGTTGATCCAATCCCCTCTCTCGCCCTGTTCATATATCGAACTGTCATGAACCCTCAAATTGCCGCCCATGGAGGGTAACCATGGTGGCCAATGGTCATTAGTGTGTGAGTGACAGAACATGACTACCAGCGTAAAGCTTTTTCAGACGTTATAAGTTCTTTTACCAATAATTTCTGAATATAATGGATGAATTCAGTGATTAGCCCTGCTAATGTGTCGGATTGTAAAAATATTAAAAAAAGAAGAGAAATGAGAGGGAGACTAAAAGTTCCTTTTCAAAGTAAAAATTTGTTTTATCATCAAGGAAAAAAAGTTACTTTAAGTATCCATTAACTTGAGAATATCTCTCAGTTGTTCATCACTGGCACGTTTCATCCTCTATGGGAACCCCCCCCCCACACACACACACACACACACACACACACACACACACACACACACACACACACACACACACACACACACACACACACACACACACACACACACACACACACACACACACACTCAGTGGGTTAGATCACCGCTTCACCTGTTTTAGATTTGCAGCAGCTCGGGCAGGGCCGCGCTCATAATGTAACATTAACTCTCCTTCCTGTTCCATACAAAAATGTAAGCTTAATCCCAGAAGTGAAGTAAAAATACAGCGTGCTGCCGGCCAAGTGCAGCTCCTGGTCACACACATGGCAGTGGCAGATCGTTTACCCCGAAAAACCACGGTGAGGTAACGACTCCAGTTAGCTTTTACAAGCTCCGACTGCTCCAGTCGTGACCAGAGCACCAGTGACATTGAGGCGGATGTCACGTAGGATAGAAATCTGAAATGGGGTGGCAGAGCCTCCTCTGATTTTCAACTCATCATTAAACGAGCAAAATGTATTTATTTACAGGTAAATTGGCTCTTTTATGGGTGAATCTAACCATCTCCATTTGTGTGTCAGTGCTTTAAGATGGCGGTCACTATAGAAATAAACAATATAAGTGAAGTAAATTTTTCATGAAGTCCATTTTTTAAGTATGTAATTTAACAACAAACAAAACAACCACTGATGTTTACTGAGAGAGTATATTATGTCTATATATTCAATAGTATAATATGAAAAATACACAGGTGTATTGACAGTTTTGTGGATTTGCTTTCTTTAGACTCAGGTCAGTTTTTTACCTCCATTTTCAAGCTCTTTGCTAAGGTGAGCTCAGCTAACTAAGAGCTACAACCCCAATTCATAAAAATCAGGGGATTATGAGATGAATGATAGTTTACTTATCAATGATAAAAATCGAAAAAATCATTAATTTATATTTTTTCCACAAAAGAACCCAGGATTTATATTTGATGTTAAAAATTGGGATAGAAGCAGTTGAATGTTTCCTGATTCAGCCATTTGTTGCTTATTAGCCTCCTTCAATAAGTTGTTTTAAATCTATTTATGATTGTACCAAAGGTGTATGTGGTGGCATTTTATTCCAGTTAGGAGTTTCCCTAAAAATTACTTGTTTACAAAATAGCACTATATTGTGATATATGTACCTCTGGCTAAAATACGAATAAGGGTACAAGACATCGTGATCTCGAGTGAGGTTTTCAGCAAAACCTAAAAAGAAAACCTGCACTGGAGTTATTAAATGTCAAAAATATAAAATAATTGTATGATGACATGGAGGCTGGTATCAGTAGAATGAATTTATTTTGGCATGAAGACACTTGTGCTATTAAAGTGTTGCACTGAATTATTAGATTATATAAAATGATCCCGCTGACGATGAGGCCAGAGAACGAAGTCCTGATTAGAAATGAAAGAATCATTCCAGAGAGTTTCTCGATGAAGTTTATTATTTTTTTTCTTGACAAGCTTACAGTCGCATTTAAACTCTAATTAACATAACGTCATGAAAAGGGAGAGACGGCAACGTGATGTGAACTAATAACCTTTACTACGATCACAGGCTGACTCCTGTGTTTGTATGTGTGCAGCTGTTCCACGTCCATCACAGATTACAGGTGTGCCCTACGGTTAGCAACTTCAATCCAGATGTTCGAGTCGGCACAAACTTTCTACAAACCGATGGAACTGCCACACGGTACAGGCAGGAGATGGTGTGGGTCGACAGGCCCTCACCACTTGGCCTTCTTCTCCTTCATGATCTTCTTGCTCTCCTCTCTCCGCCGCTTGTTGACGGGGTTTCGAGGGTCGTAGATCTCGAAAGTGTCCTCGTCCTGCATGTTGGCGTCTTTGACTTTCCTGGTTTGCTCGTCAAATTGCAGAACATGACCCAACCTGTGCAAGAGAAAGTTATAAAGATACGGTGAATTTCTGCAGATCTTTCGCCGACAGACCAGTTCCGTCAGATGCTGTTATGCCATTGTTATGAAAAAAAAAAGAGGACAAACCCTTTATTGAAATCATCTGTATTATAACTGAATAAGTGCTCAGCAGGCTTCAGTTTGAGGTTTTGATGCAAAAACATTTACAGCGCACTACTTTGAAATACACAATTTTTTCCACTGTATTCATCAAATCCTGTAACTCTTGTCCTCACTGGAACCTCAAACCAGGATTTTTTTTTTCTTTCTTTCCACTAAATCAAAGGTTTTTTGGGTTAAAGTCAGGTTCATTCAGATCCCAACAGGTCTCCTGCAACATTTGCAGCAAGTGGAATGCAGATCAATTGATGAGTCGTCAGAAAAATTTACCTTCTGTAATATTTCTACTAATAGATTTCACTTTTATAGCAATTTTGCATCGACTGAACAGTCCCTAAAGCGCTTTGCATCGTTGACCACACACACACACGCACGCACGCACGCACGCACGCACACACGCACACACGCACACACACACACACACACACACACACACACAGACACACACACACACACACACACACACCAATGGAGGCGGCTCCCATGCAAGGCGCCTAGTCCATCCATTGGGAGCAGTTTGGGGTTCGGTGTCTTGCTCAAGGACACCTCGAGATGTGGACAGAGAGGGAATCAAACCTGCAACCTTCCAATTGAGGGAAGACCACTCTACCAACCGATCCACATCTGCCCCCCACTATCAATCCTTTGAGAGAGTTGACAGCCTTAGCATATGGAGCACAATTCCTTTAGATAATGTCTGTTTAATGCCCGTTTCTGAGCACCAATTCAGCCCTGAGACAAACCGGCAAACGGTCCTCTTGAATGGGGTCCGTCTGACCTGTGCTCATTTTCTTAAAATCTTTCCATGAGGATACATTAAAGGGGTTATGTAAAATTCCCTTTCTAATAATTTTCCAATGGTAATATGGGTCCCCATGCCTGTGATCTCTCTCCCATGCTTGTTAAAATGTAAAAAAAAGTAAATCAAAACTCAAACCCTAGATGACATCATCAAGGGTTTAGCCAACCCCTATCAAGGTAGATTCTCCTTTTGATCTTCCCACAATAAGGCAGCTCTGCTCCGGCACATGGCACCACGAGAGGAAGTACCTCCTCCTCTTCCCAAGATGGGCATGTGTGGGTGGAGCTTGTCCAGCTCACACAGACACAACAGATTCTGAATGCAGCTCATATGATCCAATATTCAAATGGCTGAAAATCAAGGTAGATTTGGGGCAATAAACTTTGAATTTGAAGATTTTGGGATAAACAAGACCCATGTGAAAGTGTTGAAAAGCTGGATAATACGACCCCTTTAAATATATCTTGCACCTCAACAACATACTTGGTCTTTTACATGAGGTCAGGTTGCTCTTTGTGCGCTTCAGTCGTTTTTACACACACCTGAAAATATGTTGACCACAGATCTAATCTGTGACGGGTTGAATCATTTTGAATCAATTACCAAGATGTAACCATCTCGACACTTTCTGAAAGGTTAATTCTGAACACATTAATTTGAAAGCCCTTGGCATTAAAATGAACCACATATTGTAAAAATTGATCGATTAGAAATAAAGTTATATGACATTTTAAGCTACTATGTGCTTAAAGCGAAAAACACTTTCAGTCGCCGGGCTCGGGGACGAATGCAGTCCTGGATCTCTGCCGCCGACCAGGACTAAAAATCACTGCTGTAACTGTTAAACTAAAAACCAGTAAAATTGTCGCTGATGTCTTTGACATCAGGCTCAGGATTTCTCCGCAGTTAAAAGATTTCTGTGAAAACACTTGAATCCCTGGAGAGGAGACGCTCATGTGTCTTTCATTTCCCCGGTCGGTTTCTCTTCCCCCCCCAAAGACAGATTAAAGAATCAGGACATTCCTCACAGGAGATATCAGTGTCAGACACTTCCCAGGATAAACCACTGGCAGGATTTCTTCAGCTGCTGCTGGGAGGCGTGCGTGTGCGTGCGCGCGGGTGTGTTATCAGGAAATCTTGACAACAAAGCAGGAGCAGACGACCTATCGCAAACTATTGCCTCAGCACGTTGTCACAGAGCTGCAGACGCATTTATGCAGGTCTTAGAAACAGATACCACAGCGTAGAGCAGGGAGGATGCATTTTTTGTGCAATAAAAGAATTGTTTGCATCTTATGTCTAAATTCAAATAAAACATTCACAAGATTCACTTTTGACTGAGATTACATTTTAAAGTGTAGAACTGATTGGTTCAACAAAAGCTTTTGTCTCATATATTTATCATGTTAATGTCGAAAGGGCCCGGGCAGTATATTTCACCATCAAAATCATTTCCAGAATCTAATAAAACAGTGCCAAAACTTTTGTATCAAACATATTTATGTACTTAATATATAAAAACAGTGGATTTTATATAATTAATGTACAAAACATGAGCAAAAAAATGCCATGGGTTCACTAGCTTATTTTTCATCCAAGTCTAGGGAGTACCAGAAAGACTGAGGAAAATCAAACACGTAAAGTTAAAATGACAAGAAAACTTTGTTTTTTTTTGTGTCTGTACATTAGAGATAATTATCAAAAGAACCACATGCTGGTTTAGTGGTTTATGCTATCAAAATGAGATTATTCTGGTTTCAGTCCATAGTTTCTCGCTCCGCTTTTCTCCAACAGTCTAAAAACATGCATTTGAAGTATATTTGTTCTTATAGAAGTGACTGCGATTGTCTGCCTCTGTCTTTGTACTGTAATAGACTGGCTCCAGCCCTCCGCAACCCTATATTGGATAATGCATAATGAATAATTAATAAAACTACATTTCTAAGCTGCTATGAAGGGAGTAAAGGGCTTTTCAATGCTCCTTTCTGGAGTCACTAAAGCTGATGATGTGATCTCCATGTTTGATTCGACATAAGTTTTACGCCAGATGCCCTTCCTGATCCAACCCGAATGGTCGATGGTTAAAGTCCTTGCACAGTGGTGACCTGTTGGCTGCGGGATTTTAACCGGTGATGTTCTGGTTACATATGAACCTCGATGCCCATGAATGTCTGCTTCACTATCATTAATCTCGTCAGATCACGCCGTGTATTTCGAGCCGTCTGCCGACTCTCTGTTGTATACTGTGTCATATTTTGTGTGACAGCCTGCCTGCTGTGTGCAGCCTGTGGTATGTCTGCTCCCGTCTGTGGCTGAGTGTACAGTGTGGGGGTATGTTGACATGTGTGTGTGGGGGGGGGGTGTCTGTACGCTCAGCTCTCTCTCCCGTGTTCATTTGAAATCGGCAGGAGTTGTGACAGCTCATCTAGAATGTAATGGCTAGACTCTGGCAGACCCTGAGGACCCCTGCTGTGTGAGCACGCCGCCTCTGATAATTTGTCTAGCAGTCACGGCGATGACAGCCCGCCGGTCGCGCGGCCCCCGGAGCCGAACGTCTCCCAAACGTGATGTGGAAACCCGGCTTATCAAAACCACTCCTGTGCTGCTGTGACGCGAGTCTACAGAAGCCTTTGCTCCGTTTATTTTTCTTCCACTCAAGTACGGGGTGGGAATCAAGGAGTAAAGGAGGGACGATGGGCTTTTTGCAACGACTCAAGAGTTTGTGTGTGTGTGTGTGTGTGTGGGAGGAGGAGGAGACGGAGGGGGAGGAGGAGAAGGAGGCAGAGTCGAAATTTGTAGACACAGACACAGATGGAATAGTTTACCTCCTCTGGCCCAGACTTGACTTCCAGTGTCTGACCTGTTGTAACCCACATTCTGTTCGTGGTGCTCTTAGAGTGGCACAGACTTCCCACTGGTGTTTTTTTAGGGCCGCTACGCTTCTGCCGCTGTCCCTCGCTCCCTCCCACCCCGCCATACCTGGCGGGGGCACCACAGCAAGGTGTCGGGGCTCCGTACTCCAGCCAAGGCGTCTCTCTCAAATTCATTAGCCCCCCCCCCCCCCCGCCCGGCTTCTTGAGACTAATAGCAACTACAGATTTTGTTATTCTAAATCTCATACATCCACATACACACATACGGACACTTTGCTGAATTTCAGACACATGGTATTCATTTCAGAGCCTCACTCCGCGTCGTTAGGCTTTGAGATCTTTGGTGAAAAACAGAATATGAGAGGAAAACACAGCGTCAGGGCTGATTTCCTGATGGCCAATCTAGTGGCTGTGGGTTCAAAATCCCAACTTGACTCACACACACGAATACGACTTGAACTTTCACACACATTTATCAGAACCTGAAGGAAGCTCGGGACCTAAAAGAGGTCAGGATCATCATCCACAAGCACAAAGGGAATTCAACCTCAACTAGAATGAGTGTTTCTTTCACTGCTTGAACTCATCAACAGGAGTGACACAAGATAAGTGAAAGCCAATAAGAAAGAAATGGCCACTTCGAGCCAACTATGTCTCGCTACGAGTTCATCGTCCACAAAACAGCATGTTAGTTCATCACCTGATTAATGAACTCTCCAGGAAAATGGGACTGCGAAGCATTTATATGCTGCTCATAGCGGCTGAACACTCAGCACAGTGAATCGTGTCAATGAGATTTAACCAATCCTGTAAATTTATCGGGTGTCGGATGTATGGGTTTCTTTGCGATCCATATTGTTATTGGATTGTGGATGGATGGCTTCTACCTGCTATACTGTATGAAGTGGTTCCCCTGCAGCCGGTCACCGACTGATTGAACCTGACAGAGAGTTGAAATGATGAAATATTTAAAGTCTCACTGACCATCCTTTATCATCGTCCTCTGCGAGCTCCTCCACATCTTCCTCTGGACTTTCGGTGATGGCCGATGACAGCTTGGACTTAAAGCGATCGAGCAGAGCCATTGTCTGCCATGACAAACACACACGTTAATGTAGAAAATATCATACAATCATACAGGTTCATCTCCCTAATGCAGAAAAACTGAGCAAAGAATCCATTTTCAAAAATTGCTCAACATTATAGTTTGATATAATTAATGTACAAAAACAAAGTAGATTTCATATTCAAATAAATGATGATGACAAATTGAGTAGTTTTACCTGTGCCTCTCTGGTGGAACCTTTCTTCAGTTTCTGTTTCCTGACGTCTTCGTACTTCTTTCGGCCCTCCAGATATTCAGCCACGGCCTCATTGGATGGCTTCTTATCCTCTGATAAGAGAGAGAAAATAAAGCAAAACTAAACCGATATTACATCAAATTCCTCCAGTGATGTTGCCTACTTTATTATAAAACCCACCAACAAAGGTTGCCCTCTTCATGCTTTTA
Organism: Lipophrys pholis; assembly: GCF_963383615.2. Taxonomy (NCBI): domain Eukaryota; kingdom Metazoa; phylum Chordata; class Actinopteri; order Blenniiformes; family Blenniidae; genus Lipophrys; species Lipophrys pholis. Next base: position 24,460,587 of record NC_137641.1, read on the forward strand.
TAACTATAAAAATGTACAAACAAGATAACAATTTGAAACGTTTTGGTTTTTAAAAGAAACTCAAGTGAACTTCAATAAGTTTTTTTTTGCTGCGGCGCCTTCAAAAGAATTTGAAGCCCATTTACAGCTACAACAGTAAGATCTCATTTAGGCTACTCAGCTGGAGCTCTTCAGACAGTTTTTTCATAAAAAAACCCCCCAAAAAACGCTCTCACTTTTTCTTGGAAAAATGCACTAAACCATCGTAAACATATTTTTTTTTCGCCCCACGCTCAGGTTTTCTGTTACCGGCCTTTGACAGATGAGGTCAGAAAATGAGCAGAACATGATCAGAGGGAAAAGATAAAAGGAAGTGAAGCTTGTCAAGCTGCGACAGTTGCTGCTGTACATAACATGATGAGAACACGATGATAAGAAAAATGTGAAAAGACGAGGCCGCGTTCTCATCTCGCACCGAGTTGCCCTGCGTGAACACCTCACCGCTGCCGCTTCACCTTCTCTAAGATGTAGTGGAGCGGTGGCTCGACCCAGTAACCTCTCATTTAATCTTGCTCACAGGTGACCTACATTATGTAAATGATTGCTGTGGGGCAGGAGCGACCTATTTCATTCTCAGAGCGAAAACAAGCATGTGTGTGCTGCATTTAACCTGATGTGAAGGTCTTTTAACTGGCGTGAATGAAATGACTGTGAAGACCTTTATACGCTTGCAATCTGTTTTGCTTCAAAGAAAAATGTGTATCATGGTTTATGTGCAGGTCTGCACAGTGGTGGAGGAGATCGCAAGAAGATTCGAGTGTTAGTATGGGGGGGGGGGGGGGGGGGGGGGGGGCTTTTTGGAGTTTACATGTTCTCTCTGAACTGTGGAAGAAGCAGCCAAAATAGACCGATGCATGCACAAATGCATTTGAGGTTAGATAATGTTTTTTGTACATGGGAATGACCATGTTTAGTTTTTGGACAACCTCTTGCTGCTGCTGCATAAATGTTATAACTAATGTGAGTATTTTGGAACTGGTTTTTTACTGCAATTTTGAATTACAGTTTGCGTGTTAAGAGGCATCCCAACATGGGTGAGACAACAAAGACACCATCAAAACAGAAGCATTTTTAACAGTAAAAAAATAAATAAAATCAGTCTCTCGTGTTTGTCAATGTTCTTATGAATCTTTAATCACAGTAAGCCGAAAACTCTGGCAGTATTAAGTACCTGTGACATCCCATCAGTTTATTGACCAAAACACTTGACTGCTGCTGCCGCAGCTCAGCTGGCTGAGCAGGTCGGCCTTAAATCGCAGGATTGACGGTTTAATTTCTGACTCCTCCTGCACCACTACTAAACACTAAAGCTGCAAATTGGCCCCCTCTGAAGTGAGTGCCTTGGATAGCAGCTGTTGCCATTAGCGTATGTGAATGAGATTGAAAGCTAAGTGCTTTGAGACCGCCAAGATGAAAATCTGTTGTGCAAGTGCCGTCAGTTTATGGTCAAACTAAAAAAAAAAAAAAAAAGGTATTGGCAGATAATATCGTATTAAAAATAGCAGCAATATAAAAAGCCAATGGCCAAACTGAAGTAGACTTATGCAACGCAAGAATGAGTCTGTGAGAGTAAAGTCACAGGTTACACAGCGACACGGGCAACATTTCCCCCCCCCCCCCCCCCCCATGACACCGTCATTCCCTGCCGTACGTGTGAAAAATTCCCTCACGGTGAATTGGCGCATGTGGGGACAATCGGCGCGCTGACATCGCCGTGTCTCATGCGGTTAATGTGCTTCTGTAAATCTCCGGGCTCAGACGCGCAGGCTGTGAAGTCACCGAGTGGCAGACAGTAAGCACAGTCTGTCGGGCCGCTGGAGCGCCTTCTTTCCACAACAAAATGTGATGTCACACACACACACACACACACACACACACACACACACACACACACACACACACACACACACACACACACACACACACACACACACACACACACACACACACACACACACACACACACACACACACACACACACACACACACACACACACACACACACACACCTCGCTGGCCAAGCGGTGCCACCTCTGACTGGATGCTCTGACACATTCAGCTGCACCAAATAAATGATGTAACAGTGAAAACACTACAAGTCCACTGCCTGCCCTTCAGGCCAGAGCTGGACGACAACTTACTGTTAATGCGCGTTTACTTATGCAGCCGTTTATCAGGGGCAGCAAAGTCTCGAGGACTTCGCTGTGGACAGATAACGGGTCCACAGATGCAAAAACATTAAACAAGAGAGCGGAAAAGTAAAGCTACGGACAAAGAAAAGCCTGGTGAAAAGCTACTTACACAGACAAGACTGGCTTTGCCAAGAAAAATGAAACACGTGAATTTCAATAATTTATTGACTCGAAGAGACACGGAAACCTTGGACAGTCCCTTTTTTGTTCACCTTGTAAGTTCATCCGTCATTCTGTTCACACAAAATCGATCATAAATCCACACCAAGCCAATCTGTGTGTCTTGTGTTATAGAATCCATCCAGCCGTTTTCAAAGAAATTTCGAGGACTTGAGTTGGTGAGGAGACTCATAATGGTGTCGTGGTTCTGGAGAAGAAAATTTGTTGAATTCATCAATAGAGTTTGACTGAGGTCATCAAGGTTTTATCTAAACCAACAGGACAAAGTGTTTATTTTATTGTAAAAACGTCAGATCCTTTGAATTAGTCAAAAGTAAAGTGTTTGTTCTTACTCTTACACAAATTGTATTTCCTATTCAATACATTGCTATGCCGAGTTTCTGGCTCCCTTCCAGGGTCTCCACAGGTGATTCTATTAGAATTGGTACAAGTTTCACTGCTCTTCCTGATAGAGACCGAGTGCTTTGGGTGGAAAGGCACTGATCAGCAGCGGAAATCAGAGCAGTGAACTTCCTGTTGAAAGCTCACTTACCAGACCTCCAGGACGCCACTGCTCCCGACAAAATCAATTATTCAAAACACATTAAATATCTTCTTTTTAGAGAAACGCATTTGTAAATTCAATGATTTCAGCACATTATGAACCAAATGACAGAAGGCAGCTCTTCTCCATCTGAAACTACAATGAATCTGTTGTTTCATACTTTATTGCTTTACTTCAGAGTTAATAGGAAGAATTTCTAGGAAGCAACAATTTCACAAGAAGCTGTTTTTGCAGCAATATTCAGCCAGGAGGCAACAATGTCATCAACACCAGAACAGACTGTGTTAATAGAGTAACCTCGGGTTATCTACTGTGGTTACACAGCACTATCTACTGTGCTGGCATTTTCCACACTGCCTACATGATTCAATAAAGTCCTGGATTTTGATTAATAACTGCTGTTTTTGACAATATAAGGAGTCAGTTGTGGAGCTGACATCTGCATCAGACCTGCATAGGAAAATAAAGACTCACCGTGTGAGCCATAAGCATCAAGTGCCTGGAAATGGCAAAATTCTGGGTCTTTAGGAGGTTGTATTAAGACAAAGCCATTTTTCTAGATGTAAAACAAACAAAGGGGAAACTTCACCAGCTTTTGTTTCGTTCAAGACTATCTGCATTCAGCTTAATTTATGGGCATCAAAACACAGTATTTATTTTATGAATCGAGGTTCTGCAACGCAATGATGTGCAGGAATGGTACAATTGTTGTCATGTTACATCTCTTGCAGGACATTTTAGTCGGCGCTGATCCCTGCCTGAGAGAGAGAAAAAATAAAAAGTTCATTTCAGGAGAAATTGTAACTCAACGACTGAACGATTCAGTCCCACGGGGTGTTCAGGCGGACTGTTACTTAAGAAAACCATGCAATTACTCTCGTTTCTCGGGGCTTTTAACTCGAAAACTCCGAATACTCGGCAATCACCGGAATTTCCAAGCACAGCCCTGGAAATCCAAGTGCCCCACTTTCGCCGACTCCCCTTGGTGTCAATAAGGAAGTCTGTTGTGCTGCTTGAGGGGCACCCTTTCTCCCCTTGATTTATGAGACCAGCAAGTGATCCCCCTTCTATCTCTCCCCCAGTCACTTCTCCCTCTCTGCCTCCCCCCTGCAGTCTGTGACATGCTGGATGCTGACTGATGATGCCCTGGAGGTCCTGAGCGAGGAGCACACATCACCTTTCTCCAGCTGTTGTCACTAACTACTATCCTCAAGTTTGATGGCCTTTTGTAACTACATTCCTCCCATCTCCTGTCACCTGAGCTCTCCGGGGCTACAAATCATGCCGCCGATGTTGTAGCAACCGAGGGATGTTGTGGGTGACAACCCCCCCCCCCCCCCCCCGTCTTCCAATGGGATAAAAGCTTCACCTTCTTTCTGTTAAACTATCAACAGTCCTTAAGAAGAAGTCAAAGCAGCACGGCGCCAAGCTGTGAGGCAACATTACAGCTGAACATCAATCAAAGGCACATCAAAAATGATTTTGTCAGCTTGAGCTTATGAAAATACCCCAGTAGCGTCGTGTGGAAACAGCTGAGCGGGACAGATGATATACTGAGCAGCCGAAATAACATGTTAATCTTAATCACAATAATTGGCATTTCAAATATCCCTCCGCTGAAACATGTCCTCTAAATCAACATGACTGACAAGTGTAATAAAACACCACACACACACACACACACACACACACACACACACACACACACACACACACACACACACACACACACACACACACACACACACACACACACACACACACACACACACACACACACACACACACACACACACACACACACACACACACACACACACACACACACACACACACACACACACACACACACACACACACACACACACACACACACACACACACACACACACACACACACACACACACAATCTGAGTGGGATGAGGACTGGTTGCCACATCATTTCGAGCTTGTATTAAATGGACAGTGGTTTCAGAATGGCTCTCTTATTTTTGGCTCGTCTGCGCTGCGGTCATGCCAAGAAAGAGAAATCCACACGACGGGAACATGCTATAATTCATGCGATGAAAACTGATGCGATGCTGATGAACTGCAGTATGTGCGTTAGCGCAGGAGACAATTTGCTTTTCCCTCCAATCAAGTGTAACGTCAGGCACATGGTAGTCATAAAAGTCAGCTGCTGGTTAACAAGGGAATGATGGAGGATCACATCATCAGGATTGGCATATTATCATAGGAAAAATAGACAATCAGTGAGGTCGGCGTTCAAATTATAAGTACATATCAGACAACAGAGGGGTAGAGTGTGATCTAAATTATTTTCTGGAGTTACAATTTACTCTTAAGCATCTCACATGTAAACTTTTGGCTAGAATTTTCTGGCATTGCCCGTCCATATTGAATGGTTCACAAAAATAGCAATATCCTGGATATGTTGACATGATGATGACATATCTCAAGACAGCTGATTGGTTTTATGTTGCTTGCATACAACAGCTTAAATCACTGCTATAAACAGCTACTTGGTAATGCCAAATCAACCAACTTGTTTATTCAGTGTTTTTTTTTAATTTCATATGCCTTTAGTGTTATTTTAAATTTAAGCACTTGAGAGGCTTTCATTCATATTTTTGAATAAAATATTCATGCAATCAATGTTGTGCTTAGAATCTAAAGTAGTGACATGTCATTAACATTTCCCTTCAGTCATTCAATTAAAAGAAACCTTACCGACAATGTCTACTTTTGGCAGGGATTTTCAGACATATTCAAGGACATTTTTGAGCACCAGTCATCTGTATTTAAAAAAAAGAAGAAAAAAAAAGAAAAGGGCATGGCATGCACCGAAAAAAGCAAAAACTGAAAAGTTGTACTTGAAAAGTGCAGTTCACAAAGTCGCCTTGAATAAGGAGAACATCTTTTCTTTTTACTGTTGATGTTCAGACTTGATTTGTTGCACTTTGATTTGTTCAACACACGATCGAGCACTCTTAAAGATAACAAAATGTGCTGAATTAAAAAAAACAAAAAAACAACACATTACTAGCCGGCACCGAGTTTTACCAAAATCCCCTAAACGACCCACACATACACTCGGCTATCCCTGGATAGTACAATTTCCTAATGCTCCCTGCAACCATCACATACGAAGCATCTGTTGATGTTATATTTAACATTTATAGCATAAATTCCTCACTCAAAGATATCAGTAGACACTACTGCCCTGTTGGTAGATCTTACAATTATCCATAAACATAAGCCATGATGACCATCAGAAGTACTTACTGCTATATCCTTTAACAGCTCACATGCAGAGCATCAGTAGACGTCATCATGTACAGATCACCCATAGACATGCATTGGAAAGAACAATCCAAACTATAGTTTCATACTAAACATACAGAAAAGTGCCAAAACACTAAAGTCAGCACACGTGTTCCTTTAGTTTGTGATTTTAAGTTTAACACACCAACAAAGACACTGATTTAATTTACTGTGCTATAGTTTCCCAATGTGTCTTAAATGCCTCACATCTTTGCATGAAAAAAGTGTCATTAATGTACTTCAGTACATGTTTATGTTTACGTTAAGTAAAGCACATATATTATATTCAAATATAGTGCGAAGGCTTGACTATATTATAGAGGCCCATGAGCCCATGATGCCACATTATCACAATACTTACGTCAGGATAAAACTTTTTTGCAATCCTAAACATTTTTTCTAAACGCTGAGTATTGCTAGAATATTTACAGTGATTTACAATTTTTTTTTTTCCTTCAGAAAAAAAAAAAACACTTTCGGACTGTCTGGCCAACACTGTGGTAAAAACCGGTCATAAATTCTGTTTGTACCGGTAAATATCAAATATATTATTAAGCATCAATACTCGGTGTCTGTGTACCTATATAATATTATGACGAAACAAAAAACAAACAAAAAAAACCACTTAGAGGCTAAGTTGTATTGATTTGTCCACCACTCAAATATCTGCATTCAAGCTTTCAAAGCTGCGACAATTAGCTGATGAATCAATTTTCTGGATGAAATGAAATACATCAAACAACTTGTTTGGTCGCAGCATTTTAAATAATAATATTTACTGCTTTTTGTCAGCGATGTTGATACTAAAATGAATATGTAGGCGGGTTTGGACTGTTAAACACAAACACATTAAGATGTCAGACTTTTTTTTTTTAAAACAAGATCTAAATAAGTCACGAAATTAATAATAACCAACTTATTTAGTGGCTGATTGTTTTGGAATGAAAACAACTGCTTATTGAAGCTGTCAGACATTGAAAAACTTGATTGCGTGTGCGCACATTCGTGCATGCGTGCGATGCAGGGGTCTAAATTTGTTAACATAGTGAAATGGTCAACCGTCGTGAAATTTTGAGGTAAGGGCAAGTTTTTGAATTACACTAGGTAAGGACATTGTTAGGGTAAGCTGTAGTAATGGCTGAGTTTAGAGTATGTCTGCATGAAAAGAAACCTAGTATGTGTGTCCGTTTTTGTGTGTGACCTTAGTCATGGACAGGAAATAGTTATGGTTGAGTTTAAAGATCGCAAATTAATGCAATATCTCCATCAAGCAGGGACGACTATACGTGTATACCTTTGCTTCATTCCCTTTATAGGGTCACAAAGTTACACTAATACACTCCCGGGGCCAGACGGACAGGAAGATGAGCAATCGTGACGACATCAACGTCAACAAATCCTTCAATAACTTTCTGACAGTGTCAGAAATTCCTCATTACGCCACACATCTACCACCTACAGCTACTCAATGGTAATACACTGAATCAGAAGCAACAAACAAACCAAACAAGTTGACTGATATCAATAGAGGAGAAAAGCAAAAATACCCAAACAAAAAGACTCCAAGGAAAGAAGTCAAACTTTTTCAGCTTGAGAACAATCAACATGTCTGTAAAAATGCTTTGAACGATCATCACACACTCAGAAACACGGTGGTTTGCATACCAGGTCATTAGTTTCACTAGTTATTTATTTATTTATTTTAAAAAGTACTGTCTCTAAGAGATTCGCATCATCAATGCTGTGTAAACAAACAGCCAAAGCGCAATGACAGTTTACCGTTTTCACTTCACTTTCAAATGTTGTTGTGTAAACAGGGCCTCACTCAGTTTGTGGGGTCTGAAAGCTGGGAACCCTTTTCCCTTGCCGGGTCAAAACGAAGGGCACAATTCCACCTACGTTTAAGGATTCGGGTTAGCTGCCTTAGTGCAACGGTTCTGTTTAGGGGCAATGCATTATAGCCAGTGAGTTGGCACAACAAATAATGTGGTTCATGGGTGTCTCCAATTGCCGCAGAGTTCTAACAGCGGGATGAGATCAAACTTCTCCACGGTGTTCGTCTGCGGCGGAGCGGCGCTCCTGAGATTTACCGCATTTGAGCAGACATCCGTCTCCCCTGCAGTGGCCACTGGCACATGACATCTACGAATTCCATCTAATGGAATTAACTTTCGCTTCCAACACAGAAGTGTAATGAGCAACTCTTAAAAGAAACTCCCTGCCTCTGGCGAAGCTGCCAGTGAAGCACAAAACGAAGGTTCCTGGCAGGATTCGAATACCTTGTGAGATAATGGAGGAACTTAGGCGAGCTGCCACTTGGTAGAACAATGCAGAGCTGTTACTGACTCAAATCCCGAGTATATAACTCGATCTTTTAGAAGACCTTTTCCTGAATGTTGGTGGAAAGAGCTCAACTCTATGCAGATATCACCAAGAGCGCCACAGTAAGTCTGAGACAGCAGTGGAATCCTAGTTGGTGGTGGTATTCAACGTACAATGTGGAACGTGTATTTTCTTCTCCTTCGCCTAAAATTTTATCCCAAGTCAAAAGAGTGCAGAGAAAACACACAAAAACTTAAAAACACAAACCGTTGAGTGTTTGCGGAGACAAAAGCAGTATTTGAGCAACAGAAGCTCATTACGGTTCTCTGTAAATTTCTGGCTGCTGGTGATCCCATGGTGAGGCTGGAGCCCCCTGCAAACTGTATTGTTGTGTTACACAACACACACACACACAGACAGACACACACACACACACACACACACACACACACACCCTCAGGCTAACCTCTGCGCCTGAGTGGTTTTTGAAATTTTCAAAAATGTGTTTCGGCATCAGCAAAAATCCGAAGATTGACGACATTATGACAGACTGCAGTGTGGTGAAGACCCGAGGAGACGTGGGGGCAGGTTTTTTCTTTTTTTTTTTTTTACAGAGGCGCTTGAGCCAAAAGCTCCAAACTAACAAACACACGAAAGGTTTGATGCACTACTACGGCGGCCACTGGACAATTTCTACCCGTGCAATTTTCAGAACACTTTAACACAAAAATGCAGGCCCTTGAGGGCAAAAACAAATAGAAGTCTGCAACTAATTGACAAAATCAGAGGGCTGCCTCTCTTAGTGTCCATTAGCAGAGAATGTAGCACGGACCACCCTCCTAGCTTCTCGGTTCACACTTAGAGCTCGAGCAGCGAAGGAATACTTTTTAAAACATCATTAAAAAAGGCACCTAGTTGTGGTGAGGCACAATATATCATCAACCGGCAGTAAATTTACAGTATAATGAGCACCACTACCACACATTCAGGAGCAGGGGCGAATAAAAGCAGCACACTTACCCTCCTTGGCTTCTTCTGCTGCAGGTTTTGAAACTTCTTCTTTCCTTTGCTTTATGGCCTGGAGCTCCTTCTTCAGCTGCCGTGCTTCTTTCCGTAATTCCTCACTGCGGACAGAAAAGACTGAGGGTGAAGGACTCAGACTAAACATACATCTCAAGTCGTATATCAACATGTTGTGAAAAAGACAAATCAAAGCAAACAACTCCCAAGTCAAGGTATTCAATCAGGTCTTAAGATCTTGGTCGCCAAAGTCAATCAATTTCCACAATTACTTTATAATGGCATGAAACAAGGCAGAAAAAATTTTCAAGAGCAGTTTCACAGGGAACAAATCATAAGTGCCTCAACACCGATAAGTCCATAGACCCGCGCCACAAGTCTGAAGTCATGTCCGGAGTCAAGGCCAGGAAGTCATCAAAGCACATCCCGAGTCCAGGATATCATGAGTGACGTTCAGTCAATCCGAGAGTCAAGTCACACTCTAGGCAGTCACAGGCCTGGTGACCGAGACACGGGAGCCACGTCCAAGCACAATCATTGGCTCACCCTCTCAGCACGCATAATGTTTAAAATCAGCCGTCATCGATGGAAAAGACTTTACACAGTCAGTCACAGACAGCACACATTAGCACAGCATGTCAGGATGCAGCCAGTCTCAGTTGAGTTTGAGAGTCAGATCCCCAAAGCAAAGCATGCAGGCACAGCCAGTGTACAAGATCTAACACCGAGACCCACATCTGATGGTTACACCAGCTGCCAAAAAAAGTTAGGTTAGTCTGGAACAGGAGTTTGGAAAAAGGTGTTTGCTTTTGTGTCTCAGACGTGCGTGGATGTCAATGGCACAATGCCTTTACCGTCATAGTAAGACACCAAGATTCCTCTGTAACAGAAGACATTTATGCTGAAAGTTGTTTGAAATTGTTTCTTAGTGGTTTGACTCGTTTAACGTTCTCAGTCACACAATGAATTGATATCATAGGCATTTATAAACAGACTTCACTGTCACTGCCTATTGGTGCTGACGTATCTGCGTGGCCGCCATATTGGATGAAGACCCGCTTTACATTCTGGGAGAAGAGCGTTACAGATTAAAATATTTGGAATTTTGGTTTTGTTTGTAATGAACTGCAAAAACGTCATAATACTAATCCAGGATTGTGTTGTCAAATAAAAATGTGGCTTTTCACACTAAAGTTTGTGATTAAAGCCGTAATAGTATTCAAGTTTCTCAATCTGAAACTGCAGTTTGTAACAAACCAAACCGTGTGAAATCTGTTGCAAATTCTTTGATTTGTGAAAAACCTGAACGCGCAGGAGGCACGCACATTCACAAACTTGTTTTAAGTTTTATCACTGAGCTGTTAGAATTTCGTTTTGATAGTCCTGTGTCCAAAAAATTTAAAATAAATCAGGAGTGTACCAAAGTATATCCGCAGTCATACCCAATAAGTTCAGCATAAAAGGTCCCACCTACAACACTATGAAGGCCAAAGAGTCTAAAGTCAAGTTCCAAGTGAAGCCTAACAAATCCCAATTCAAAAATAAGTACAACAATGACACATGTGAGAGAACATCTACAAAAATGTTGTGACAGGTAAATTACAACGCTGTCAATGGCAAAAGCAATAATAATAATTATTAAAAAAAAACAAAAAACTTCATACTTCCTGCGTACTACAACATGTATTACAGGAATTGCTCATGACCAGCCACTTTTAGAAAACCTCTCAAAAGGATGACAGGCCAAGGCACATACTTGCTTCCTTGGCTCAAAGTCGTGTCCCTATTGGCAGGTGGCCCAAAGCCCCGCTCATACAAGGCCAGCAGTGCTGATTATTGTTCCCTTTCATACGACGGAGACTACTGCCAGTTGCGCAGCAGATATGTTATGTTAGGAAAAGATAATATTTTTGTACGGCCTGACAGCTCTGTTTTCATCCCATTCACTTGCGGAGCCACAAAGCGCAGGTAAGCTACACAGTCTGGGCCCCTGGCCTAGAAACATGTGCGGTACCTCCAGACCAAACAATGGCTGCTTTTGTTTCTTACAACCGCTTCTCTAGACTGACATTTGTTTATATCCTTTTCTTTCTTTTTTAATCTGCAATTTAGGCTTTTCTGTTTTAAACTGATATTGATTTGTTTAATTCACAGACATTATCAGTTGCGGAGCACCAAAGCGTCAAACTCAACTGTTAAGTACCTTTTTTTCAAATGTTAACAGCTGTGTCTGACTGGATGTAACGTTTCTTCCTCGTTAGCTTCGCTGGTTCTTCTGAGGATACACATCAGGAACCAGTCAGACATACAGTTGCCAGTCGTCTATGTTCCTGAGGAAAAATCGTTGCAGCTGAATCCAAATTGAATTGCAGCGAGCAGACGATGTTGGCAGAGCCAGACTCGGTGTGTCTGAGGAAGTCGCCTGCTCAGTTCTGTCTAGAAGCAATGACAACAACCTTCTTTTTTTGTTTTGTTTTTTTTTAAAACACACATTTCCATGTCGAGCTTTGTAATGTGACACAGATGTGAACAACCATAGGTGGGCAGAAAAACACAATAATTTAAAGGCTGCAGCAACCAGTCGAGGCCCCACAAGATGAAGCGGTGAAGCCTGAAAGATCTGGTGAAACTGCACAGAAAAAAAAAAGAGTTGAAAAACGAAAATGGATATGCACGTAAACTAAACATAACCACTTTATGTTCTGTTTCGAAAATATGTAATTACTGCGGTAGGTGGTCAAAATAACAAGAACACTGAGTCCACACTTAAGCTGTCTTTGTAATTTTCTGCGTTCCACGTGCCTAACGCCACTGAAGACAAAGATGGAGCAGAACAGAACGGCAAAGATCTGTCAACATCGATACCCTTACCAACGGTCATGAGCTTTGGGCCGTCACTAAATGGATGCTAACAACAGATACAAATAAATAGCTATATTAATTAAAGACAGAGGACGTAAAGAAATAGTCAAAGCGCCCAATCCTAGATTTCTGTTACAGATTTGTCTGCTGTAGTGATGGACTTGCTGACAGATTCTGACTAGTCAGTTGAGCTGTAAGTGTAATAACCAGTGGAGTTCCCCTTTATTAGTGCTCGCAGGATAGCAGAAAGCAATTTCATGTGAGGCCTGGCACGCCAAAAGAAAGCACACAAAAGAAGAACCGGGGCCGCAAGTAGATACCGGACTGGATTATTGCTTTTAAAAAAAACACAAACGCTCTATGATTGTAGTGTTTATTGTCGGAACGTGTGTTTTGACACAATTAAAAAGTCAAGTAACAATCATGACTTAAGGCTCTAACATCATCCAGGTCACCAAGAGGTTTTTTCTTACACTTCAATTCTCACAACACTTTGGACTGACTGATCATTTTCTGCCTGCCTTGACACGCTGCCATTCGGAAAACAAGAGATGTATTCAAGGTAACAGTCGAACAATCAGCCCCACAGGGGGGGTTGGTGGGGGCAAGAACAAGAAGAAGGCCAGAGAGGACAGGAAAAGCCCCAATAACATCTGTTGAGACACACCTTGAGGCTCGGCAAATTCCTCCCGAGACCCTCACAACGCAACACTACAAATTATATCAGTCCTATACACTTTGACTGGATTGATTAAAACAAACATGCTTCACGTTTCATTTGCTTTTGATTTGGTGATTTCCAGAATGTCACAAGGAACACGGCCTCATTGTCAGAACCTGCAAACATTTCTAATTCGCCTTCTGGTATGTTATTCTCATAACACTAGGATTTTGCAAATTTCAGAGGCGAAACTGTGCATTAATTGTAGGATTTTAACCAAAAGCTAAAAATGTAAAAGTCTGTAATGCATTGAGTGCACTGAGTGGGGATGATTGTGGTATGGTTCTTATGAACTGGTAGCTCACCTAGATGCAAAAGGGATTAAAAAAAAAAGAAAAGAAAAGAGAAACAGAAAGTTGTTACTTGTGCTTATCAACAAAAAGGAGTTCCAAGAAAATAGCATTTACGACGCCTGTCGCATCCCAAGTTTGATTCTTGAAAGGTCTTCGGTCTGCTTGCTGCACTGAGACCTTAATCGAACCTCAGCAGAGCTTGTTGAAAAGCAGTTCAGTGTTTCCTTCGTTTCTTGCCTCTCAAAGTTCGGGTGGCCACAAATGAACCACGTGCGCAGAGCAATTGTGCAGACCATATTTTTAATCTCCCAAATCTGCCAAGTATGAACACGTCACCAGGTCATAACCTGTTGTTGTAATTACACAGAATATGCTGCCTTTTCCCTGCGACCCCGCTCAGGATGAAGTGGGAGTAGAAGATGAGAGGATGGATAATGTTCTGTTATCAAAATATGTGCTCTGCTTAATTGTCAGGACCTTTGTACGCCACTGTGTCTGCAAAGTTTCCGCTGCAAAAATTATAGCAACGTCTCTGTTGAGACTCAACTGTCGGGATGTCTCCGCCGAGTTTCAACTTCAGAAATTACTTCACTGCAGAAATGTTCCTGATGAGCTTCAGCAATAAAAAAAAAACAAACAAAAAAAACAATAAAAATAAAACACCTCAGTAGAGTTTCAGCTACAAAGAAAGATATCTGCAGTTTTACGTGCATGAACACCAAACCAAATTATAGTTGAATGAAATGTCTTCTCAGCCGATTTCTGCTACAGAATCATCTCTAAGAGACGTCTTTGTTAAGCTTCAGCTACATAAGAGTCTCCTTAGAAATCGTAAAAACCTGCAGAGATGACTCAGATGGTACGAGAAGTGTTTTTTTTTTTTCTAATTGTAACTATCTGTTCCACTCTTTTGGCAACAACTGCAGAGAAGAAATTGGCCATCTGCCCCCTGATCCTTATATTCAATGGGGTTTTCATGGTGCCAAAAGCAGAGAGGACACAGAGTCCAATCAGAGATCTGAGAGCCACTCATCTGTTGTCACTTGTTGCCAGATAAACAGAACTAAACTGGCAAAGCTAAATACATTTTGAATCCCCTTTTAGGACTCCTTGTAGCCCTGGTCTATTTGCAGGCTGCCAGCTACTGTCACTCGTTCAGAAAATTCAAAAAATGTGAAAACCAGAGAGCTGTGGATGATTAACTTTTCATAAAGAAAGCATATGAAGTGATTGGCAGAAAACCAAGAACTCTCTCATGATTCAAAACCTTGCATTTAATACTTCAGTGTCTGGCAGGAGTCTGAGGCTGACACAGGAATTCGACAACCTTAAAAATAGTACTGTGATGACTGTATGGTTCATCAAAAATTCAAGAGTTTTCCAAAATGTACAAGCAGGCCTATTTGCCTTTTTAGGATCTCTCTCTACTTTCATCCAGCCTTCAAAATAGTTTAAAAGGGGGAATTACGGCCACAGCATGATTGCAACAAGTCAAATGAATGTTTAAAAGAAGAATTTAACACCCAAGTCCTAGTGTAAGTACACCACAGGGATGGCGGCAGTGGCTTTTCCCTGCGATAGTGGATTCAATCCAGGCTAACGACTGAACAAGTGATGTGGATGAATGTGCAAGAATAACAAGATGGCTGGGTGAACTCCCCTCGGGGGGCACTCCATGGCTTGGTCAAAAGCCAAGGAGAACTGTGAGCTGGAATGGAGGAGTCCAACCTCAACACAGGAATTTGCATGACTTTGCA
Organism: Lipophrys pholis; assembly: GCF_963383615.2. NCBI lineage: Eukaryota > Metazoa > Chordata > Actinopteri > Blenniiformes > Blenniidae > Lipophrys > Lipophrys pholis. Next base: position 24,475,843 of record NC_137641.1, read on the forward strand.
GAGTGATCCAGGCTAACATATTACCCCCTGTAGCAGGCCAAGGTTCCTCTTTTGGAGCGCTCCATCTGCCTCATCTGACTATATCAGAAGTTAATACCCTCCTTTCATCCATTAAAACCTTTCAAATTAAGACACCACAGCTTATCAACATATGGTGTGTTTGTATATTGCCTAGTTCATGCTTCACTTTCAACTTCAACATAAGATTTTATATTTTAATGAATGCTTTTAGCTGTTAATAACAATAACAAAAACACACTCTTAAAATAAGCAACTTAGATAGCCTAACTGGTTAGAGAGATAACTACATGTTGGATAGCTGAACTGGCGTCCAAACTGAAAGACGGCGATGAAGGACCGCTCAAGAGATTGCAAAATAAATGAATAAACAACCGAATAGCTAGATATCTATCCATGCATCCATCTATAGGTGCTATAAATGTAACCACTGAATTTAATTGATTAATAAGAAATCTAATTTATTTTAACAAATATTGATAAATCCTTCAATTGTCACCTGGAACTGCAAGAAAAGAGTTCCTACAAAATACTGTTAAAGTATTAAAAAAATAAACTATTAAATGTCTACATGTAATTTTGTGTCCGAGCTCCAAAGGGGCAACTCAAAGGAGGCTGAAGATCATTGGGTTGCTGTACTAGACTTTTCAGCCTTCCACTCATTAAGTCACAACAAGGAAAAAAAAAAAAAGGCATTTCTGAGAGCATGAGGTACATTTATTCACGAAGTTTCCATTCCTCTAAAATATTGTGCTCTTTTGAGAGTATAAGACACAGTCAACGTGTACAAATGTTGACATTGATGGCAATCCAAGTGGCGCTCTGCTGTGTTTTTTTTTATTTTTATTTTTTTTTTATTTCCTTTAAATTCACTTTCAAGTTTAAACTCCTCGTCCCAGATATGTATTGCTGTCTGGAACTGTTTCCAACGAGCAAGTGCCCCATATGGAGCAGACATGCTACAGTGGGCCAGAGATGTGTAAACGGGGCAGTTCCAAAACATACACCATCCCGCTGCCAAGAACTGGATTATCTCAAGCACTTTTTTTTTTCTTTCCCCCCCCCTGAACAAATGCAGCGCCGAACGCTTTCTTGATCTCTGCAACCTTTTCCTGAGAAGGCGCTGGGTTATGACCGATGACAAGAGACAGGTGCAGCCAATTAATACGCAGTGACACACCGTCTGGGGTACGGCCGCTTGGTCGGGATAATTAGTGTCTGATGTCCCATTTAAGTTTCGCTGCACAAAATGAAAAGATGTTTGAAAGGTGGAAAGAGAAACAGAGCCAGTGTGCCAGAGCGCCAAATCCAGGGACGGCAAGACCGAGAATAACTGCAGGGACAGAGTCGATTAAACAATTAGCCGAGCAACAAATAAAATATAAATAAATAGAGGAGCAGCTTTTATAATAATTGTTTCTAATCATAAATACATCAAGTTTGATTTATCGGTATATTTAAAGTCGCATATCATAAAAAGCCATAACTGGTTCTCTAATGTGGAGATTGTGTGAAACATTTAATAAATACTTCAGACTGAGGGTTCTGTGGTGAGATTCTTTAGACTAAACATTTCAAATCCGTGAAATATTAACCTTTAATGAAAAGAACTGGCAACCTTTGATTCGGAAGGAAGCAGTGACTTTATTTCTTCACTTTAAAAGTCTTTATTGAATATTATATACATATATATATATATATCAATTCCATATTGGTGGAAGATTATGTTATCATTGCCACAAAATGCTGTTTTTGAATAACATTAGATTTTGCCCAGATTGAGCAATTTTAAGGAAAGTAAAAGCTTTACTTTGAGGCCACTATTTCTGACAGTAAAAAGCAAGTGACTGATGACAATTATGGAATTAAAAGTTACCTTTGTTGTCCATGATGTAAAGATCCTGTCTCCTTCTGCCCTGTTCCCCGTGCTGACTGATCAGCGTTAGATGAGACTGTTGTGGTAATGGTTAATATCTCATCGAGCACACAAATAAATCACTCCTTTTGACAGCAATGTGAAAGATGTCCTACTGTAACATTAACATCAGCCTGTGTGTGTGTGTGACGTATAATGAATTTACATTTGTAAATAAACATCACATAAGGGCTTTCTGCTCCTCTCTGCATGTTGGTTATCATCTCAGCTGTTTTGTTGTTGCTTCTTCTCACCGTCTTGAGTATATAATCCAGATATTAGTGTTTCTTAAAGGAAAAAAAGCATCTTCCTCCAACGTTTAGGGCTTTGATCAACATTGAACTCAGAGCACAAGTATAATTATTTAGTAAATAAAGAAATTGTTACAGAAACGCACAGATTTCTATATACGATACAGGATATCCAATACCAACACATCTCATTCATCACTAGAATACTACGTGTGGATCTGGATGACACATGAGCCTGTTAAAGTAATTTACCTGCATTAATGAAGTCTCTAAGCATACGTATGTGATAACAAGTGATATAAATAACAGGAAGTGCAGTTCTATCATTATCTCCAGACTGCAGTAACTGAGAGGCCATTACTAGAAGCAGCGGAGGGAGCCAGGGCCTGCTGGCAGAGGCAGCTCACACTGGGTCCCACAGCCATATGGAAGCGTTTTGCTTCTCCAGTCATGCCCCGTCGGGTTTAACAAAAGTGGCGACTACCACATACACTGCTTTTTGGGACTTCATTCAGTAGTGTCTTTTATAAAGTGCAGCGCCCCCTCCTCCTGTTCCCCCACTCTCCTCCTTTTAAAAGAGGCCTACTTCAAACGGGGCAAAATCAGACTTCATCAATCCCAGCGTGAATAAAAGGAGTGTCAAACCGAGCATAAAAGCTTCACCGGAGTTACCGAACACGTCAAATCTCACAGCAAGTTGAGACAAACTCGGTGTAAATTGGGTCTCTTTTGATCGATTGTGACTCATCCTCAGATTTAGACGTGGGCTCGTTCCAGGTACAGTGCACCATTATTTGGCAACTCGGAGAACGAGCACAAGCCTGAGCGTTTTGCAATTATGGGATATTGCAGAAGAAGATGCTGGAGACCATCAAAAGATAGATGTGAAAACTATTCCGTGGTCCTATTTTTCATGGTTTTCTCAGTCTCAATATTGACGAGACAATTCATTGACTCACATAAATGAATAAAGTGGTCCAGTTGCACAGGAACTGGGAATTTGATGCAGTTTTCAGTTTTGCGAACGGGAAGCTTTAAAAGTCAACAGAATTGTGTTTAATCTTTCACAACTTGAGTACCCAGAGTTCATTTTTCATCATGGTTGCACACGTGTGATACTTCTGTACCTTGTAAATACAGCTCTGCTCAGATGTTTCCTCTGTGTCATCTGTGAGTGGAATAGAATGTGACGCTTCAATTCACACTCAGACAGAGCAGCTTTCTTGTCTTGACAAGGAAAAAACTAAAATTGTGTTAAGCAAAACCTTTTCTTTGTTGTGACAGTTTTTTGACTACAAAACTGATACTATTGGAAAGTCTGTTTGCCTACCTTTTTTTTTTTAATGATGCTGCAATTGTCAGGAGCAGGCATGCTTTGTGGGATGAGAAGTTGGGCTGAGCATGCTGGTTGCTTCCAATGCAAAGAGATATTGAGATGGGATTCTGCGACCACTGGCAATCCCAAATCTCCCCAATCTGGGGCCAAACTCAATCCATCGACGTGACAATGCTCCTCAGCCCTGCTGCTCATCCTGCAAATGCATCTTTCGCATTTAAGCTGGCACAATTTAAAAAGGAAATAAGGATTTTCAAAACGAATGCCAAGAAGCACAGGTACTACAAACAACACTATAAAGAACACAGATGTCCTCGCTCTCTGTGTTGTGTTTACAGCAGATTGTAAAAGAATTAAAAGATAAGAGGGTGGAAGAAAAAAAAAAGAAAAGTCCTGCATTAGTCAGAAGTGAGGAAAAAGTACTGATTTTGCCATCCGCACTACCTTTTTCCCAGGTGATGAGATAGCAGCTGGAGCTCCTAGTTGTGCAGATTGTAGCTGGAAGCCCACAGCAGAGCTCACCATGCAACAATGCCCCCTTTGTCCGGGGCTAACACTGTACCTACCGGCATGCTCTTTGATTCCCTGCCAAGACAAACCACTGTGTTGGGTTACAGTTCTTGTAGCAAAACAAGCTGTGCTTGTGTTTAATATACTACTGTCTGCCTGCTGTCAGTCAGGGTACACACACACACACACACACACACACACACACACACACACACACACACACACACACACACACACACACACACACACACACACACACACACACACACACACACACACACACACACACACACACACACACACCGCTCCTTATCCCTTAAGCACTAATGAGAGAAGGGTTGATTAGGTGTGTTGAGGGCTACCTGTTAAGAGGATATGGAGCAGAGATAACCAGCAGAGCTGCGGGCTTCAAAGAGAGATGAAAGATAAATCGCCCTCTTGTTCTTCTCAGGTCATTTTCGCGCTGATGTTGTCTCACACACATTCACGTTCCACTCTCACCCTCACTCACACATTCTCACACACACATGGTGGCTCAGGCAGACGCACCGTTTGCATCAACTTCGGCTCAGTAAGTAAGTAATTTGCTTTGCGTGCCAAGATTCCTGCTTCAAATACGAGGCCCACTGATGTTGGTCCAGTGAGCTACGGCTCAGATTAATGTGTGCGAGTGTGAAAAGTGAGTGGATGTGTTTGGAAACTGAGCCTGAAGAAATGTGGATGGCATTTGGAGAAGACAAGTGAAAGCAAGGAAAACCAGCGAAACAACACTGTATTGACTCATTCACCCATCTTCTATAGTCACTTTATCCAAGTTGCGGTGTGTTTTATAATATCTGAAATATAATTTTCTTTTTGGCTTTCCAGCGCAGGTTGCAAGTTCTCCCTGTGTGTGGGCTTTATTTGGGTACCCAGGTTTGCTCCCAGACCAAAGTCGCACATTTGAGGTTAATTGATTATCCTAAATTGCCATGTGACTGTGAGTGTCTGTCTCTCTATGTGTGTCATCTATGACCGGCTCCTGAATAATATAAATCAATATGGAAGATGGTTTTGATGGTAATGAGTTGAATATGAGTTCATCTTTTGGCGACGATCTCAATCTATTACGTTTGAAATTATTCGTGTTTGATCTGAAATGTTGGCTTGATCATTTGTTTGTTTTACTGCTAACGAGAACTGACTTTTAACCCTTTGCCTCGCTGGTCGAGCATTATCTGAGATGACAGCTCAAAACTGTGATACACCGATTCTTGCGTTTTAGATACGACTAAACTGCAGCCGTGAAATCTCTCACAGTGCATCAGTTTGTACGTCAAAGTACCTCACTGATCACAATCTCTTCAGAAAAGCCCCCAGATGAAAGACTGTTTATGGGGGATTTGCTGCAGCGGAGAGGCAGTAATTAATACAAGGTAATGATTGTTTTCAGTGAGCCTGGACCTCCGGGACATTTTTACAAACTCACTCCGTCTCTATGTCGAGCAGCTAATATCTGTCAAGTTAAAACACTTTGTTTGTTCCCGACTTTCAGGCAGACTGAGCCTACTTGCGCCAGTTCATCTGTTTTATTAACTTTCAATGGGGGTGAGATTTTGTTTGTTGTTTTGGTCACAAAGACCCTGAAGTCTGTGGCTTCAACTCTTCGACGGCTACTCTGATTTAATAGACTGTGAATAAATCTTGATGATACACAGATTTGTGGTTGTCATAATCTTCTGTCTCTGTCCAACTTGTATGAACAAAGCCTACAAGCATATTTTGTCTTCACATTCTGTTCTCCCCTTCACAATTTAAACTGGATGGTAACATAAGTGGGTGAAAGTCCAGGAGTCATTTACTTGTCACGTTTGACAATGAGTGAAATGTTTTGGGAATTCTCTCAAGTCAAAACTGATTTAAAAAAAAATAAAAAATGTTCTTGGTGCCTGGGGTTTTTCCTGGTATTGTCTTTTTTTTTTTTTTTTTTTTTTTTTTTTTGAAGTTGCAGAATACAATACTACCCAATCAATTGTGGGATTGTTTATTGAGAATAGCAACTTTTCTTGCAGGTCTAACTGTAAGGCCATCATCGCTTTTTATTTTGAATTTATGAGACAATAAGTTATAAATTAGCACTTTAATAAATAGAAGAGGGATCCTCAAGATGACTTGTGAGGCTGTCTGTAATAAACATGGTCAGACGGCTCCCCCTCTTGACTAAGATGCCGCATTACAAGAGAAATACTAAAAATATGCAACAAACTTTTGAACTTTTTCAGTTCGCTTGGTGGTGTCATGGTTAATACTTTCTATAATAGTGAGAAGATACACATTTCTTTATAGGCAGGTCATTTGTGGCTTTAATTCCCATCCTGTACCAATGTGGTTCTTTCCTGGATCCTCCAACAACTTTGCCTCTAAATTCTCAGTAGCTGTTTGCCCTGTGATGGACCGGTGGCCAGTTCAGAGTTTATCCTGCTCGTCTCTTAATGTCACCTGTAACCATAGATACGTGGATAGAAAAACAGCGGCGGGCAATTCATTTTCCTAAGGGACCCACATGAACCACAAACAGGACAATGGCGATGTTGTACTCACCTTAACTCAAAATAAATATGTTTCATTTAATGCAGTGTGTTGCACAGTTCTGATGAGCTGTTGTTCCTGCTCTGCACCACTCAAGCTCTTGTATTTGTTTGTGTGTAACATCTGATACTATTGATTCAATTTGAGGGGAAAGGAGTGAACCACATAGACTGGAAAAATAAAGCTTAACCTTAGCACACAAAATATACACCAATTGTTTCAGAATTTCTCTGAGACCCCAGTCAAGGAATATGGCCAGAGTGCTAACTACTATTCTTTATAAAGTCTGACTTTTTCATGTATTCCTAATTATCTTAACATTTTCTGAACGCATCAAACACAATAAAAAATTATATGATTTTGGTTTCTGGGTTATATTATAGTTTTGTTTCAAGAAGAATCCTTCAAGTAAGAGCAGGCAAATGATGATTATCCCCAATAATTGTCTCAAAGAAAGTTTGACTCTATTACTGTGAGGAGTTTGCATGTTCTCTTGCTTCCTCCTGAAATGCCTGTTAAGATTATTTGGTGACTGTATATTAATCAAAGGTATGTGTGTGTGTGTGTGTGTGTGTATCCATGTGGACTTTTATTTTGCAGTTGTTGAAGATTAACAGATGTTATATATTTATGAACCATTTTTTGGACTCGAGCTCAATCTCCTTCTCTTTCTATCTTTAGAGGGAGCCACAATCAAACACCTTTTCAGCACCCTGCGGCGAAAACACACCTGAATGTAAAGGAATTTGTCATGGTGAAGCTCTGCAGAAAGCCTGATCGTTTTATAAACTCTTCTGTAATGAAACGGGGACAAGTGGGAAATGTAGAACTGTGGCCGTCCAGGATCAAGGGTCCGGGACTCAAATGGTATTAAACCAAGATTGAAACTCAAAAAAAAAAAAAAAGATATATGCATAAAAAAGAGATGGATGGATTTTCTTCTCAAGGTAAAAACATGCAGATACTCGGATACAGAAATGTGGCTTCCTACCTGCGGCTGCTCTTCTTCCCTCGCTCCTCCTCATCGGGCTCCGCCGCTTTCTCTGCACCTTTTTCCTTCTTTAGCTTTTTACCAATGAGCTCCCTCATCTTCTCTCTCTCATCTGAGTCGTAGTCTGCATCGCCCTCGACATCCCCGTCAGCTTCGTCATCCGACTGAAAAAAACCCAGCATAAAAACCTTTCAATCAGAGAAATGTGACAACAGGAATGTTTTTTGTTTTTACTACTGACCTCGTCTGCACCTCCTGGTGTTCCTTTTTTCTTTTTCCTTATAAAATAAAAATACATTTGCTTATTCTCAAAAAGAAGAATAAAGGACACTTTAAATATTCATCACTTAGATGTCCATACTTATCAACTGCTGGAACGGAGCTCAGTCTGGGGTCGTCCTTCAGGAGGTCGTGGCTGCTTTTGCTCTTTCCTTTAAATGTCTGGGGACAGGCATTGCCATATCATAAAACAACAAGAACATCAAAATAAACCACAAATATCAGACATTGAACGGAAAAATATTCCTGAAAGCAACCCCAAAATGGCAAAACATTTTTCTTCATGAAAATAATCTGCATCTTTTCAGAGGAGCATCCAAAATTAAATATTTTATTTTCCACTGAGGTCAAAAGACTGATGATTCTTGCACATCAAGGCTAAAGGTGACACATTAACATTAATGCAACAATAATGTATTAAATTCTCTTAAACCATTTAAATGCTTTCAGTCTGATTCTTGTGTTTTGTGTCTCCTGAGGTTTTCACTATGGAATTCTCCTGACACAGAGAACGATAGATATAGATAATAATACACAAGATGTGAAAGTAAACCTGATCCTTCTTTTCAAAGCAGTGACGTCCATTTTTATGTTTTTTTGCACATACTGTTTGTAGCTGTGACGAGTGACTGAAATGACAGGTAAAGGCTGAGATGAAAAGCCACGATGGTCTCTTACACGAGACGTTTTAGAATTCAGTACCTGACTGACTTGAGTCGCCACCTCCTCTTCTTCTTCTGCCTCTTCCCCGAAAGATAACAGACTGAAATTCCTATGAGAATAAACATAGAACACAGAAGCAACTTGAACTAAGAACTACAAACACATTTAAAGAGGAATCTCACCTCTTACTACTGGATAAACTAAATTATGGTTCATTTTGTCAGAAGAAATGTGTTTGTTTCCCTTTTTCCATGATATCTTCAACTTTCAATATCTTTCAAGATCTAGTTCTTCAATATTACTCTGTGTTTTAAACTGTACCGAGAAGCTCGCGCAACAAATGTGTGACATACTGGTGGTGGTGGGTGCTTATTTCTCTGTTTACTGGTATTTAACAGAGGTACGCATGAAAAATCCCATCAGTGGCGACATGTGCTATTAACATTATATAATGCACAACTCGTAGTTGCAAACTGAGATGATTAAAATGTGATGTTAACACATTAAGTTTTATATAATTTTTGTCTTATTTTTTTAAAAATCTGGAAAAATTGTAGAATTGCACAATGACGGTCTGTCTGACTGAATATATGATTTATTATAACAAATACTGACAGACACACACCTGTTAAAAACATATTAATGCCACTGAAGTGACACAAACTAAAAAGACTGATCAGTATAAAAAAGAAACTCAAAAAACAACTAGCAAATTGAAACTCAAATTGAAAGTATATGGAAGTTCAAGTTTGAAAACTTACTTTGTGGCTTTAGATTGTGATTTCTTTGGCTCCTCTTTGTCTTTGTCCTTCTTGGATTTTTTAGTTTCACGAGGCACAATGTCGTCAAAAGGAGAATGAAGCACCTGGATGATACAAAAAGTGTCACAAATACATACGAATAATAAAATATCAGGACTTCAGTTATTTTTTTCTATATGAATTGATCAATTGAAGAAAATACCTCAGCAATTCTGATCTTGTGGGGTTTTAGGGGTCGTTCGTCATGATTACATTCAACATCTGCTAATCGGAGCATGTTGTACACAGTGTCTCCTGTGACCTGCGGGGAGCGTTGTTGACAAACACAAACATTAACTGTGAACATTTGTGTGCAGATCTGCAAAAGAATGTGTCCTGACGGTTTATACAATCACTTCACATCGAGGAACTTGTCTGTCTTCTAAATAATGCATCTGCTTAGACCCACCTTGCCAAATATTGTGTGTTTGTTGTTGAGCTCATCCGCACGGGCCAAGGTGAAGAAAAACTGACTTCCGTTATCGTGTGGCCCGGCATTCGCCATGGCGACCAGGCCTCTCCGAATGAAGCGCAATCTGGAGTGAAACTCATCCTGAAAGTGTGAGGACACAAGGTGAAGTGAAAGATATTTTCCTGTAGGTTGACGGGTCATTACAGTTACCGTCTCCTCAATGCTCATCATTCTTTAAATCTCAACAGTTTTTTTTTTATAAAAGAGGTTAATCAGGTGGACCTTGAATGGCCGGCCGTAGACGGACTCTCCACCCTCCCCTGTTCCAGTGGGATCTCCACCCTGAATGATGAACTCAGGCACCACCCGGTGGAAAATTGTGCCATCATAGTAACCTGAAAGATAAAGAAATATGCTTTTAAATAAATAGTACTTTATTTCACAAAAGTCTATAATGTAAGGCGGATGAGGAAAACAGGGATCCAAAAAGAGGATGCAAGACAGTCCGGATCCACATATGAACTCGATCACCACAGCATGTCTCTGAAGTATAAATATAAATCTGCGTAGCCAATACAAAACATTTGGGACTTCATAAAATAAAAACCTTTTCATCGTCAACTAAAATCAGGCAAATAACAAGACAACAATACTTTGATCCCAAAAACAACTTCCCACAAGAAGAGTGAATGCTCCCCAGTGGTAAACACATTGCTGCTATTAAATAAAGAATTAAAAAAAAAGCCAGATGGTAAAATGTCTGACTGTCTAGATCTGTAAGATCAACTGTGAGGGCCGCAGTGCTGTAGTTTTGTAGCACTTTCCACCTCATAGTAAAAAAGTATTTACGTTGGACTTAGGGTCATTTCTGAAGTCTGCATGTTATCCCTGTGCACGTATGATTCTGATTTCCTCCCACGATACAAAAATGCATTTGAGGTTCACTGGTGACTCCAAACTCCCTTTAGGAGTGAATGTGATTATATATCCGTCTTCTCTCGTGATAGAAAAGCAGTGTAGAAGCAGAATGAATGGTCTATGGTGAATGAAATATGAACTTCTAGGTCACTACTTTCTTTTTGCATTCTCATCAAGCCTTGCTAAGCCAAGGATGCCATCATCTTCCTACTGAACCACATCTACGTCCACCTGGACAGACTGGCCAGTACTGTGAGACTCATGTTCTTCCACAAGCCCAGGGCTTTCAACACCATCAGTCTGGCTCTGCTGGAAGGTGAAGGTGTTCTATGAGTCTTGTGGTGAGCACTATCCTCTAGCGGTTGCATGCCGGCGCAGCAACTCATCAGAAAGGCCAGTGATGTGGTGGGGGTGTGTGCAGGTGGACTCGGAGAGGAGGATCTGATCCAAATTGAGGTCTATACCGAACAATGTCTCTCACCCCCGCAATGATGTCTTGGTCAGCAGTAGGAGTGCCTTCAACAACCTTCAACTCATTCCACCAAAGTGCTGTACAGAGCGCCATCAGAGCTCCTTCCTTCCTGACTGTAAAACTCCTCCTTCTAAATAGTGTTTGTTGTGTTTTTCATTCATTTGTGCACCAGTCACCGCTCTTGTAATATTTTAACTTTATTGTGTTGTCCATCCATCCATCCATCCATCCATTTTCTTCCGCTTATCCGGGGCCGGGTCGCGGGGGCAGCAGTCTAAGCAAGGAAGCCCCAGACACTTCCTCCAGCTCTTCCGGTGGGACCCCAAGGCGTTCCCAGGCCAGCTGAAAGACATAGTCTCTCCAGCGTGTCCTTGGTCTGCCCCGAGGCCTCCTACCGGAGGGACATACCCAAAACACCTCCCGAGGGAGGCGTCCGTGGGGCATCCGAAACAGATGCCCGAGCCACCTCAGCTGGCTCCTCTCGATGCGGAGGAGCAGCGGCTCTACTCCGAGCTCCTTCCTGGTGACTGAGCTCCTCACCCTATCTCTACGGGTGCGCCCAGCCACTCTACGGAGGAAACTCATTTCAGCCGCTTGTATCCGGGATCTCGTTCTTTCGGTCATGACCCAAAGCTCATGACCATAGGTGAGGGTAGGAACGAAGATCGACTGGTAAATCGAGAGCCTCGCCTTTTGGCTTAGCTCCTTCTTCACCACGACGGACCGATACAGCGACCGCATAACTGCAGACGCTGCACCGATCCGCCTGTCGATCTCACGCTCCATCTTCCCCCCACTCGTGAACAAGACCCCGAGATACTTGAACTCCTCCACTTGGGACAAGGGCTCTCCACCGACCTGAAGGGGGCAAGCCACCTTTTTCCGGTCGAGAACCATGGCCTCGGATTTAGAGGTGCTGATCCTCATCCCAGTTGCGTCACACTCGGCTGCGAACCGCGCCAGTGCACGCTGAAGGTCCAGGTTTGATGAAGCCACCAGGACCACATCGTCTGCAAAAAGCAGAGACGAGATCCTGTGGTCCCCAAACCGGACCCCCTCCGGTCCCTGGCTGTGCCTAGAAATTCTGTCCATAAAAGTTATGAACAGAACCGGTGACAAAGGATAGCCCTGCCGGAGGCCAACGAGAACTGGGAACAGGTCCGACTTACTGCCGGCAATGCGAACCAAACTCCTGCTCCGGGCGTACAGGGACCGGACAGCCCTTAGCAAAGGGTCCCGGACTCCATACTCCCGGAGCACCCCCCACAGGACGTCCCGAGGGACACAGTCGAACGCCTTCTCCAGGTCCACAAAACACATGTGGACTGATTGGGCGAACTCCCATGAACCCTCGAGTAGCCGGTGGAGGGTATAGAGCTGGTCCAGTGTTTATTGTGTTGTATTGATATTTTAACATCTATCGAGTTTGTTGGAAGAATTTCCGTATGGAATTAATAACATATTGGCGTTGTATTTTCTTTCAGTTTTACATTTGACACATGGTCATAACTTTTTGAGAAGTGGGCTTCTACTTTTCTTCCTCTATTTGTACCTGCACTCGACCCATCAGAAATGGCACATTTACGTATATGAATACAGGTTTTTGCCTTGATCATTTAAAAAATTTTTTTACATTACACAGCAACGGTATTTATTGCGTTTCTCTTATATTCCACATTATTCCACTATATTTCATCTTATAATAAAGTCGATATACTATTTAAATCCTACCTTCCATGCAGAGCTGAACGAAGTTCCTGCATGCTTTAGGAGCCTCCTTGGACCAAAGCTCGATGTCAATCTCACCTGCTGAGGTTTTTAGCAGGACCTTAGGAGAAGATCAGAAGTTGGTTCCCAATTAAACATCTCGTTCCTAAAGAACAAGTACATCATTAATGTGCATTAAGCGAAACGCACATATGCGACAACACCGAGGTTTCATAAGAATCGATTAACAGTAATGTAAAATATTTTAAATTCAAGCCTTATTTAGTTAATGTAATTTTGATTGCATGCATTAGAAACCCACAGTAAAGTAAAAAGATTAAAAGGGCAAAGTGGCGCTCACCTTTCCATTAGTTGGGGGCTCTTGGATATAAATATTACTCATTGTGCCGCAACGCCTGTGCTTTTGCTGCAAATAAAACAAATCTTAGTATGTCTGATCCTCTTGAAAAAAGACAGGCAGCAGATCGGTGGCCTTTATTGTTGTAGCTTGTTTCAACAGCAACGCTTTTTCAATCTCTCCTCTCTCTAGCCATGTCGCTAAGCATGTGAGTTTATTGTTTACTTCCGAGTACACGGGGGTCGGGGAGATTTGCGGTCGGAATTAAAAATTTTTTTTTCAATTTTAAACTTATTATTTGGATAAATGTTTATAGATTATGTTGATGAATTCCCTTTTGACGCATGTGTCACCCGGATAGACACCTACTGACAAAGAAAATACAGAAAATAATTTCTACATCCCTTAAAGGGGATTTTGGTTTACTCCAAGTGTTCTGTGAAAACGGTCCCTCAGAAACAAATAGGCAAAAACAAAAATGGCGAAAAATAAAAAAAAATAAAACACTGCCTTTAAACTCGGATAATTGTGTGTAGCCTGAAAAGAGAAAAATAGAAAAGAAATTCTGTGAATTATAAATACTACTTTCATGTTTTTATTGCAAATTTTGAATTGAATAGAGGCCTCGTAAGCAAACGGAAGTACTTGTACCAAGGAAAGGACCGCGCACTGAGGTGTTGCAGCAATGGCGGAGGCTGAAAACAATGTGGAGCTCAAACGGAAAGCTGAGGATTCTCAGGATGGAGACGCCGAGGAAGAGGATACCGAGTGGGTCGGGCCCATGCCCAGTGAAGCCACAACGGCCAAGAAAAGAAAAGGTGTGTTTTACAAGAGCGAATGTGCCACTTTTATTGACAATCTTTGACTCATGCTAACTGACGCTAGCAGGGCTAACCTCCGCAGCCGCGCCAACTTTGTGTCGTTTGTGTCTTCTTCAGTGCTCGAGTTTGAGCGGGTCTATCTGGACAACCTGCCGTCAGCTGCGATGTATGAGCGGAGTTATATGCACAGAGATGTCATCACACACTTAGTCTGCTCTAAGTAAGTCACACTCTACATGCAAACTGCACTCTGTCCCTGTGGGGTTACTTTGCACATGATCATTCATTATTTAAAACTTTTTTTAATAGACATTGCAAATATTGCACATATATTAGTATGAATAAACTAGGTAATGATGCAATTAATTACAGAGCCAAATTTGCATGATCAGAGATATATCTTCAACAACCCAAAGAGGGTTACACGTGAGCTTCAATCTCTGCACTGGCTGCCTGTGTGTCAAAGGATTGACTTCAAAATCTTACTTCTTGTCTATAAAGCTTTGAATAATCTTCTTGGGCCTGAAAACATCTCAGATTTACTTGTAGCACATGAAAGATCCAAACCCTTGAGGTACTCGTTAAGACGTTTAGAGTGCATTCACATTTCCCTGTAAGTGAAGCAGCTTATAGTTTATACACTCCTGACCTGTGGAACAAACTTCACCTGAGTACGGCTTACACACTAATGTCAGGATTACTGATAGTAATTATTATTATTTCTTGAGTAAATACTCTGTCATTGTTTTAAGAAATCTGAAAAACAAAATCTGATATTCGTTTTGTTTTAACATTCAACATGTCCATGAAAACTGTCAAAGCTTTGACAGTTATCATGGACTTCATGACATGTCACAAATTTGTCATTATCACCATATCATCATTCGCAAAGACTGAACTGCAATATGTTATGTCTGCATGCACAGTGCATTCAGAATTTTAGATATGAAAGAAAAGTGTAAAAGATGTTTAATAATTGCTGATGTTGATTGTGCAGCCCTTCTCAGTATGTGCTGAGAACTCTTTGTGAATTAAAATTTTTTAATCAGAAACTATTCTTCCATTTCAGGACAGACTTCATCATCACAGCCAGTCAGGATGGTCACGTCAAGTTTTGGAAGAAGAAGGAGGATGAGGGAATAGAGTTTGTGAAACACTTCAGAAGTCATCTCGGTAGGATTTTTAATTTACTATTTAAAAGAAAAAAAAGAAATTTGAAGAACATTGACTGAGAAGATGTTTTTCTTTTTGTGCACAGGTGTGATGGAAAGCATTGCGGTCAGTGCTGAAGGGGCCCTTCTCTGTTCAGTTGGTGACGATCAGGCCATGAAAGTATTTGATGTGGTTAACTTTGACATGATCAATATGCTGAAACTAGGGTACGGCCAAAATCCGAAATGTTCTTTCATTCATGGCTGTTTACGAAGTGTCTCAGTATCTTATGCTGTTTTTTTCTCTCTTCTTTCAGCTTTCACCCGGGCCAGTCTGAGTGGATCTACAATCCTGGAGATGCCATTTCCACAGTGGCCTGTTCAGAAAAATCGACAGGGAAGATTTTCGTCTATGATGGAAGGGGCAGCAACAATCCTCTCCACGTCTTTGACAAAATGCATGCCTCGCCATTGTCCCAAATTCGCCTGAATCCCAAATTCAGAGTCATTGTGTCTGCTGACAAAGCAGGCATGCTGGAGTACTGGACTGGCCTTCCGAATGAATTCCGGTTCCCTAAAAATGTGCATTGGCAATACAAAACAGACACAGACTTGTATGAATTTGCCAAACATAAAACCTACCCCACCAGCCTTGCTTTCTCCGCCGAGGGAAAGAAAATGGCCACCATTGCCTCTGATAGAAAAGTCCGGATCTTCCGTTTCCTCACTGGAAAACTGATGAGGGTGTTCGACGAGTCGTTGACGGTAAGTTTTCTTCAATTTCTCAGCATGGATCTGAGTTAACGCTGTGACTTCCATGTGTTGCTCATCACACTTGTTTCACACATCAGATGTTCACAGAGTTGCAGCAAATGAGGCAGCAGCTGCCTGACATGGAGTTTGGGAGACGAATGGCTGTGGAGAGAGAACTGGAGAAGGTGGATGGCATCCGATTGACCAACATCATCTTTGATGAGACGGGCCACTTTGTGCTGTACGGAACCATGCTGGGCATCAAGGTCATCAATGTGGAAACCAACAGGTATGCTCAAATAAATCAGTGTATATAAACAAACAATTACCTCAGGAAACTCATTAATGGCTTAATGAACTGAAAGATGCATTTTCCTCTCGTTTTGTCTCATTTTTATGAACTAATTGTTCATATATCTCTTGATCATTGATAAATAATAAAACAAATTCATTGTACTTTAGTTGTTGTCTGAAGTTAGAATGCAGAGATGCTTTTTGAAGTTCTATCGTTGAAATTCAAAGTTTGAACACAAACAACTCTGACTGGAAATTATAATATGATTGAACATAGTTTTGTAAGTACTG
The DNA here is from genome assembly GCF_963383615.2 of Lipophrys pholis. Lineage (NCBI taxonomy): Eukaryota > Metazoa > Chordata > Actinopteri > Blenniiformes > Blenniidae > Lipophrys > Lipophrys pholis. Next base: position 24,492,351 of record NC_137641.1, read on the forward strand.
ATTTAATGAGGTGCTGTTTTTACAGAGTTTCATTTTATTTACCGTAACAAATTTAAGGATTTTTAAAGTTCTGCTATAGTGTTGCTCATGAGTATGAAGTTCCAGTGTTTTTGTAAATGAAATACAAGATCGTCTCATATTTCTACTCCAACTTCCTTCCACAAAAGCAGCTTTCCTCACTATTTTCTAAATTGCATTGATCAATTGGAACAACTCAGTTATTCCTACTTTATGAGTTATAAATCCAGACACAACTGGACAACTTCAAAACAATTAAAATTAAATTCTGATTTAATTATAATGTAATAACTACGACAAAATATTTTCGTGACATTCAAGTAAAATATAGAGAATCCAAACAATTCCTCCTGAGCAGCACAGACGAGAGTGGAGAGAAAGTAAAATGGATTGTAACAAGAAGAAACCGCCAGTGGAACCAGACTCAGGTGAACATCAGCTCTGACCATTCATTGTTTTTGGAATAGTAAAGAGAGAGAAAAGAACCAGACAAAGAACAACACAATCGATATTGAAGGTGATCCCTGTTAAAAGGTGCAGAGAGAGATCTGGAAGCCCAGACAACAGGAAGAAGACAGTTCTTTGACTTTTTCTCTGCCCCCAACTCAGATGCGTGCGGATCCTCGGGAAGCTGGAGAACATCCGTGTGGTTCAGCTGAGCCTGTTCCAGGGCGTGGCAAAGGCCATGAATGTGGCGCCCACCATAGAAATGAAAGCCTCCGACAATCCTGCCTTAGACAACGTGGAGCCCGACCCCACCATCTTCTGCACCGCATTTAAGAAGAACCGCTTCTACATGGTGAGATGGCATGACTTTCGTTTTTAGGTTGACACCTTGCGTCTTTTGCGTTTGGTGTATTTTTAAGTGCGTCTTCGTCTTTCTCCGAAGTTTACAAAAAGAGAACCAGAGGACACAAAGAGTGCGGATTCAGACAGAGACATCTTTAACGAAAAGCCCTCGAAGGAAGAGGTGATGGCCGCCACGCAGGCTGAGGGTCCCAAGAGAGTCTCTGACAGCGCCATCATCCACACCACGATGGGAGACATCCACATCAAGTTGTTCCCTGTGGAGTACGTTCACAGCATGAACACGGTCGCTTTGTTCAGAAGTCCTCTCCGTGACTGAGAGCACAGATTTACTGTTTTTATGTTTCCAGGTGCCCGAAAACAGTGGAGAACTTCTGTGTGCACAGCAGGAACGGCTACTACAATAGCCACATTTTCCACCGAGTCATCAAGGTAAATCTTCTCATTAAAAGAAGGTGGAATAAATACTCGGTTGAGGAAAATTTGTCACCTAATCTCCGCCTCTACTTGTGTGCAGGGTTTCATGATTCAGACAGGTGACCCCACAGGCACGGGCATGGGGGGAGAGAGTATCTGGGGAGGGGAGTTTGAGGACGAGTTCCACGCCACGCTGAGACACGACCGCCCGTACACACTCAGTATGGCGAATGGTGGCCCCGGCACCAACGGCTCACAGTTTTTCATCACTGTGGTTCCCACGGTAAGTGACCTCCGTAAAGAGCTGTGTGAAAATTTGGGATCACAATAAAATACTTTTAAGATTACACAAATCAAGATAAGTGTGTTTTATCAAACAATATTAAAAGTACAATGCAATTAAAGCTCACTGGGGAAATAGCAGACGTGTATAGAATAATAATAAACATGTAGTACTAGTTAATAGAAGTGCAGAGTAACAATTAATATTGTGATTTTCTATTCTATTGTGAATAGAAATACTTTATTAATCACAGAGGGAAATTCTTTAAAACCAACTTGCAACGTTCCGATTGAAAGACCACTCTACCAGCTGAGCAACAGCTGCTCCAGACATGAAGCCCCAGTTGACAACATAGACATTGTATTCTATCTAGTAAGTTTGAAGGTACAGATGAGTTTTTAAATGAGTAAATACACAATTACAAACATAGCTGTAGGACACAAATTCGTATGCTCCACAGATTCCATTTAACACGTCACATATAAAAACCGCACAACTATATACACGTGTGAATTTGCACGTCTCCCAATTATAGCTCTTAATACCAAATTAAAGCGTCTCCTCACACTGCATGAAGAATGGTGGAATCAATTTTGCACCTAATTATCATGTCGCGACTTAATTTAGGTGTTAGCCGATGTAAATTTTAACTTGTGAAATAGATTCGTCAAAATGGTTCATTAGTGGTTTCCAAACTTGTTTTTGTCGCGATTCCCTTTGAAGGTATCAAAACCCTGTAAGGTGTGACGGTGGGTGCTGGGCTCACTGGATTAACAACAAACAAACAAACCAAAAAAAAAAAAAAACAACGGAAAAGGCCAGAATTGTGTTTTGATGATACTGATGCAGCCTGTATACAAGAGACATGAGGATGGAGCCGACGTGCAGCTTTCTGACCACCGCCTTGTGTTTTGTGTTGTGCAGCCTTGGCTCGATAACAAGCACACCGTGTTTGGACGGTGCACAAAAGGCATGGAGGCCGTGCAGAGGATCTCCAACATGAAAGTGAACCCGAAGACTGACAAACCGTACGAAGACATCAGCATCATCAACATCACCGTTAAGTAGTTGTATGTCTCCATGATGTCTTTTTTTTTTTTTTTTTTAAATCAAATAGACTTGTGAAAACTAAACTCTGAATGTGGTTGTAATGGAGATTTCACAACATATTGCTCACCGACCATTTTAGATATTTTTACATAAACGATGTCGATGCACCCAAATGGTTTCTGACTTTGTTTTATTTAAATTTTGGGGGGGTTTATGAGAACATTTCTCCAATCCATACCACCATCTGGTTTGAATTTACGTTGCATTCATGGCAAACTCCAGTGACATCCACTGGAAAGCTCCGCAAACATTGTGGCGTTTGATTGAATTTTGTGTTTAATTATGGAAGGAATTTATGGGCAATAATCGGCCCATTATTTAAAAGAAGAAAGTACCAACTTCCAGACGAATGAGGTCAATTAGTTTATTTTACAGCATCACATTATGTATAATTTACAAAAGCCATTATCAAGTCCACCGGTAACAAAGGCGTTGATGCGCATTGTGCTTCTACGTTTCAAAAAACAAATGGAAATGTTCTCACTAAATGTTGAAAGGCTTTTTTTTTTTGTTTTTTCTGATTTAATACGTGCATTTTTTTTTTTAATATTTGTATTTCTATACATAGATACAAATGGTGAACATTACATAGCAATGAATAACTCAAATAATAGTTCCTTGATAACAAGACGAGTAGTGTCAGCGTCGGGTTTAATGTTTCACTAAGTTTCACATTACAGTTTCACTGAAAGGCTGATTAAAGGTGTACCAGTTCAAACAGCTAAACAGGACTTGTGTCAGATACTTATATAGGAATAGTTTCACAAGACATTTTATTTATTTATACGTTGTTTAGTTTTATTTTTTTGCAGTGAGGTTAATACTCGGTCTACTAAGAAAACAGCAGATAGTTCATTTGCGCCCAAATGAAAACTGGTAGTGAGGCAGCAGACTTGAGTGCATACGACGATTTCTGCGTGCAAGACACTCCACAAAACGGAGGCAGAATCGGTGCGTTCAATTAAAAAATAAAAAATAATAGATGTTCACCGCAATAGCCTTTGTATCCAAGTAACGTTCCCACTCATAAATAAGTTCAGTAAACAGTTCAATCTGGAACAAAAAAACCCCCCCTCTACATTCAAACCTAAAACCTGACCTGTGTGCCATTTCAAGACCAGCTGCATCATTAAATAGGTTCACACACTTTACAAAAAAACAAAAGATAAGTTAAAGACCCAATGAAACATCAGCCGATATTGCTTACATTAGTTGACAAGGCAAAGTCTGAACATTTGGCCATCAGTTTCATTCATTCAAGCCCACAGCCGTGTTTCTCTCCCGTCCCTACAAATGTTAAAACTGGTTCCGTTCTCAAGGGAGCGTCTATAAACTTACTGAATCAACTAAGAGGTGCAAAGATGGTTCTACCATTGAAACATGAACCACTCGGCTTCTACTGTCACATTTAAAGCTGGTTAGGACGAGTCAACGTGTGGAGAAAGTACAGATACAGACCACTCTGTCGGGGGGGGGCACGAGGAGCATTTCTAACACTTAACTGGACCAAAGTCAAAAAGCTATGAACTCTAGATTAAACAGCCTGTGTCCTGGAAACAAGTTACAAAGCAGAGAGAGAAAAAAAAAAGTGGAGGAAGTGAGAGCTCGTAGGCCACCGCAGGCGAGGAGTCTGTAATCCCTAACTCAGATTTTTAGGAGCTCTGGGGTTAATTTGGCTCGTGTGGCGAGTACGACGGGTTTAAAAGGTACAATGTGTAAGCTTTTCTCCTAAAACTGTTCAAAACATCAAAACATGGCCTCTGGTTATGTCTGTAGAAGCAATCTGACCCGCAGACATTAACACCACTTAATAGCATGAGATGGTGTGGACACCTTTAAAGAAAAACTACAGAGCGCATTGGAACAAAGGAAACGAGCTACGAAATTGTTAAGACAGAATTTCTGTTGCCGTCTTAAATCAGACAAATATAATTACAGGGAAAACACTGTTGCATCTTTTTATGCTGTCGGACGTTGTGTAAAACTGAAAGTTAACTCCATAACTTACAGAATTTCTGTTTTTAAATAATCCCAACAGCATCCGGGAAGTAAGCCCAGTCTGAGCGGCGTCTTGCAGAGAGCCTGGTTTGGTCTCAGGCCAACAGAAATGGAGTTTAACACTGATAGAAGAAATATAAGCACAAACCGGGATACCGACTCACCAACCCTACTCAAGTGGCTTCACTAAAATCTTACATATTGTACCTTTTGAAAACTCTTTTTTTTTTTTCTGATTCAGTGAAGTTCGGGAACGTTTTTACGTCTTGCTTTTTCTTTGCTCACTTTGGTGCGCGAAGAAGAAACGATGAGGAGCTTTTGGCTCAAAGCCGCAGCTCGGCCAGTACGTCCATGTCCAGAGGGTTTCAGGCTCAAGAGGCTGGGGTTTGGGTTCGGCTGGAGGGGGACGGGGAGGGGGAGAGAGTCTCTGTGGACGGGGGGGGGGGGGGTCCTTTTGTTTTAGGCGACATCCAGGACGCCAGCAGCCACCAGCTGTCTGGACAGCCAGTCCAGCCCCTCGTGGAGGCCCATCCCGCTGCGGGCGTCGCAGCCCTGAATGTGCCAGCTCCTCCCACAGCACAGCTTGTGAAGGCTCAGCAGCTCCGTCATCTCCTCCACCGACACGACACCGGGGACGTCCTGCAGAACAAACCACGGACCAGCTAATGACCAACGGCAGCTTTTGTTTTATTTAATTAATTTGTTGTTTGTTTGTTTTTTCAAATTCCAATCCCTGTGATCTAAAATGCTTCACAAGACACATAAAGAGGTCAACGTCAAGTACGCCTGAACACCCGCCGGTTTACACAAACATGTGGGAAAGGTTCTGAACAGTCTCTTTAGTACCTGCTTGTTTGCAAATATGAGCAACAAGGCGTCCCGCAGCTCCTTTTCTGTCAGTAGTTTGGCGAGCTCACTGTGCGCCTCCATGAGTCTGTCCCTGTGGCAGCTGTCGATCACAAACACCACGGCTGCACACAAGCAGGACCAGGGTCAGTGGGAGGGAAACATCTCATACTCAAACATATCTTTAACTCAAGATATTGAAGACTCGCTTGAAAAAGTAGGACAACAAATGCTAAGCTGCTATTTTTTTATTATTATAGTGGATTCCACAAATCTTTACCGAGGGGTTGTTTTATTTAAATGCCACATTAGTGGGTTAAACTCACTCCAGTATCATGAACACAATGAATAAAGTATGTCAATAATTATACATTTTATACGTCAGTGTCTATCGAGACACATGATGGAACACGTTAAAAGACATTAAAACACATTCGGCCAAGCGCAGAACATACCCTGAGTATTCAGATAATAGTGTTTCCACAGCGGTCTGAGCTTATGTTTTCCACCCACGTCCCAAATGGTGAATTTTAAGTTCTTGTATTCAACCGTCTCCACATTGAAACCTTTCAAAAGAAAAAGGAAAAGTAGAATCAAGTTTTAAAGCGACTATTACGAATTAGCAGAAGTGAACTGATAGATGTACATTGATGCATTTACCAATGGTTGGGATGGGCTGCATGAACTCATCCTGTTTCAACTTGAAGAGGATTGTGGTTTTTCCGGCTCCGTCGAGCCCAAGAGTCACGACACGGATCTCCATCTTTGGACCAATGTGGACCCGGTTGTCCTGAAAAAGGGTGAGGGATCATTGCCAATCAGAGCGTATGTGGGCCGTTTTCACATCATCCCTGACAGATGGCGTCATGCAGATGTCCACGTGTGACTGCAGGGTCGGTGTGTACCTTAGTGAAGGTGACGGGGATGCCAGCATCCAGCTGAATGTGATCCGCCAGCTCCGTGAACTGATGCTGCTGCTTCTGAAGCGTCTCCAGCAGACAGTTGATCTCCTGCTTGGCCAGCACAACTCTGCAGTCGTCCTGCAGCAGAGAGGATTTAGCGCATATTCAGACCCAACGGCCGACATGAAACTGGATGAAGATGTCAGATTACGATTAACAAGATACTGTAAATCTGGGACACGCTGCCTCTACTTTTAGGTTTTCCTTACTGGTGAATTATCGCTTACGTTTCCATCGCCATACAGGAAGTTAATCAATGTAATACAAGATTAATTAAGTGAAGCAATAAACGGAAAGACAAGGCAGATTAAGAATGTTTAGATGCTTTTTGAGAATTTTAAGAGGCGAGAATCTTTGTACTGTTTGGGTAGAATTTCTACTTTTCTTTATAGTTTCTTGTGTTTTCTTAATCAACTTCAATCTTAAATTTCTTCCCAATATACAGTCTGTGAGTTTCAGTTTCACCTGAATTCTGCCGGCTTCTGTTGTAATTGTTTTGATTTATTTTAATTGAAAAATATTCTATGCAGACAGACGAGTGTCTTTGCGACACATTCACACTGACAGACTGTTCGAAATACAATAGCTGCAGTGAATTTCAAATACTTAATAGCAGTAAAAACAAAAAATATATATATTTACTCAAAGACTTGTGTCACCTAACACTGCGTCACAGATCTGTCCATCTGACCGTTTTAAAGCAGCTTTATGAAACGCAGCAGAGCTCGCTGTTCCTCCATGTCTCACCTGCTGAAGCGTTTTCTCACAGTGTAGGCAGGCGGTGGAGACCTGAGACAGCAGGATGGTCATGTCCTCCTGCTGCTGCCTCAGCCAGATCAGCCTCTCTCTGACATGAGCGTCCACCACGCTCAACGCCATCTCCTCCTGCCGACACAGGGTCTCGTGCAGGTCGGCAAAATAAGCTCGAACACAGGAGCGTGCGCTCTCCGCTGTGCCGGGAACCTGGTGAGCCGATTCGAACAACATCATCATGATAAATCGTGCTCTTTTTTTTTTTAAAGAGAGAGAGAGAGAGAGAGAGAGAGAAGTGCGATTTGTCGTCTTACATGTTCCGTATGTGCCATGCCTACTCCGTCCTCTACTATCTGCTCGCCGCCTTCTATTTGCTGCACAATGCCAACCAGCTTCCTCGAGTACTCGGACACCTCGTCTGTGAAGGTGCGGATGCAGTGGGCCATGTCCAGAATGGATGCACGGATCTGATTGGCTTCGGTCTCAAGAACAGCATGCTGGAAAGGAAAGTAGAGGAATTCTTGACCTCCCGTGTCTCTTAGACGGCGATGGATGATTAGTGTTGTAAGTAAAGCACAACAGTAATGCCAATACTTGTAGTAGTAACAGCACTGAAATTATCAACAGATTAAAATAAATGCAGGTTTCCCTTTATAAGAACAGTCTGCATGTCGTTAGGTTATCTCAGGTGTTTTTGTCATCGGTTCCTGAATTCTTTACTTCAGGGAAATGGTGACGTGTACTGATCACTTTCACCTGAACCTATTGATTCTCTGAGGTACCTTGTGTCCCTGGTGCTTGCCGTACTCCTTGCACACGCAGCACATGAGTGGGCCCGACTGACAAGCCTCCTCCAGACACACAAACTCGATGGCGTGGACCTGGTGCTGCGGGCAGAGGGTCTTCTCGTGGGGCTTGTCGGCCAGCGGCACCCGGCGGTGTTTGGCCAGGGTGCGAGTGGAGTGGGTGAGCTGGGAGCACTCGGCACACAGGTGGGTGGCACACACGGTGCAGTACATGGAGGCGGTGTGACTCTCGTCCTCGTCACACCGGATTATACACTAGGAGATCAGAACGCGTGTGAATCGGGGGGGGGACAATAGAGTGAGAATGACAATAATACATGTAGACAATAATGCAGAGCCGCTTGATCAGAGCTTCAACAAGTCCCATTAAATTAGGTGTGGTTGATTGATGCCATGCAGGTTATATGAGTATTGTTTAAATCAAAAAGATAAAGGTAATTTTATAAATTTCACTGACTTTAAGAAGTTGCTATAATTGCTTCAAGTAAAGAAGTGATTTCTTTCCTCCCAGGTATGGGGCAGAAATAACACTTCTGGGTATGAATAAAATGCAGATTTGTTGAAAATGTGTTTTCTCCTTTGTAAAAGAAGAAATAAATTAAAGTGAATCTCTATAAAGTAACTCTGACAAACTTCTTCTGATCAACTGGCAGTAAAATAGAGAAGCATAAAGTGTTTTTAGTCTTTATTGATAAATAGTTTTAGACATGCTCATTTCAAAGAAGTAATATCCAGACACCCCATTGATTTCTCCATAATGCTTATCCTGGAGATCATGGAACCACTGTATGTGTAATTGGGAAAGTACCCCAGTGCTTCAGTGTTTTTATTCCATCGCTACGGTTCAGAAAAAGCACATCTGAGCTGACTTACTTCTCCCATGCCTTTCAGGGCATCCTCTGCCATTCCTGACTGGTTCGTTGCTCCATTTTGAAGACGCTCCAAGAGTTCAAGCAGAGCAAAGTTCTTCTTTAAGCCCCAAACTCCGGAGTCCCCTGAGCAGATGAGAGGAAACACACTTACTAACCAGAAGGAAAGCGGTACAACTGTACTCTGGCCAAAAACAAGATAAGCCCTTTATTGTATGACGCAGTCACGCACCAAAATAATTGCTAAGATCAGGCTTTAAATGTTTCTATTTTATGAGGTTAATTATTCATGCAGGGCACAGTTGCTTTTACCATTTAGATTTAGACTGCTGAGGGACCTTATTCAATGCACTCAGCCTTCTCCTATATTTTCTCTCCGTACAGTTCACAGGTGCAAATCATTATACTTGAAAGAATCTGAGCAATATATATTTTCTAGCCACGACAACCCATGTATTTATGATGCAGAAAGCTGTTCACTCACCCAGTTCGGTGACCTGTCTGTCGAAGGGGCAGCGGACCGCTCTGCCGTGGAGGGGCAACCGGGTGAGACAGTCATGGCACACCGTGTGGCCGCAGAGCAACAGACGAGGGACTTTGTCTCCCTGGAGGGAGAAGACGTCCTCGCACACGCCACACTCCAGCACCTGGGAATGAGACCGGTTCACTTGATGAGCTGCTTGTGTCCGTCACTGCTGCTCAGACAGGACTGATTTATTTAACTGCACATTATGCAATCAAACCAACTGAATATTGAAGATCATGTGACAGATTACAGCTGCTGATTATGCAACATTTTGAATGATTTTTTTATTTTAGATCTCTGCTATTGTGTGTTATTTCTCTGTTTGGGAAAAAACATATTCCTGCCTACAATGTGTATATACTTTGTTTTAATCAGTCCTACATGAGGATAAACTGAATATATTTTGGATGTGAACACTGGCAGCTTTTGGAAACAGACATGAACATATTTCAGAGGAATGTTTTCCATATAACTCGAGCAGAATTGCAAACAGAACCACACAATACACACTATCAAAGGTGCATCAACAATAAAATACCAATTCCAACAAATGAGATCCTCAACATTTCTGAAGTCACAAGGTCAAACAAATAAATGCCAAATTTCCCAAACATTATGGATCTGTGCCTCAAATGAAGTGACATGTATTGGGATTTCTGTCTTCAGCCAAGGAATTAATAAAAGCGACTTCAAAAATAAATAAAACGTTGGAAAATTTGCAGGCTTTGGACGTAAATGATTATTCACACCAAAGCATTACTAACCTTGGAAAAAAACTTCCAGCTGTGTTTAAATTATTGGCCAATACAAATAAATCATGTTTCATAATAAGATCACTAACGAGTCATCACTATGATGCTTCTGTTTTATCAACAACAGCACGAGATATTGTTATGGAGTGGCAGGAACAGGCGCAGCCAAGTTGATGCGCAACACGAAGACGCAGTTTTTACCTCCTGATTTCTGTGCAATCGTGTGATAAACACATCCAGCTTCAGACTTATAAATCACATTACTGAGCTTTGCCTGCACGTGGCCGCGCACACGCACGCTGCAGTGAGCCAAAAAAACCTGCGCGGACGCCAACGAGCATGAAGGAGCTCGAGCTCTGTTAGCACTCTGCAAACGCAGACACCAGCACTGGGGGCGAAGACGCACACACGACTGAGATTATCATAACAATCAGCAAGCAAACGCTGTGCCGCGATGCAGCCATGACAAGCAGCAGAAATCGCGTCTAGATTCATGTTTGGCATCAATCTGCACCAACGCCGACGCAGCGGCTTTAAAAAAAAAACATGAGCCACGAAGGCGAGCCTGCAGCCGATCCTTCATGTAACGCAACAGCACGAGCATCGCCACCATAAGCCAAGTGATAGTGTTGACTAAAAGTTTACAACCTTAACGGTGTTTCCACTCGCGCCCCTCCCGTGTCGGATACACGGCTCCATCGTCGCTCCGGCGCCCTGCTTGTTTATTCCTGCTGCAGCGGCGGCCATTGTGGGGGCAACGGCGCATAGACCCGCGCATGCGCAGGAGCATGAGCCAGCCCGAGCACTTCCGGCTCGGAGAAAGAAAGAAAGAAAGAAAGAAAGAAAGAAAGAAAGAAAGAAAGAAAGAAAGAAAGAAAGAAAGAAAGAAAGAAAGAAAGAAAGAAAGAAAGAAAGAAAGAAAGAAAGAAAGAAAGAAAGAAAGAAAGAAAGATTTTACATTTTCAAAAATAATCAAAGCCTTAAAGAACATTCTCCACTCAGAAGTAAAGATTAATTCCATTATTTGCCAATTCGCAAAAAGTCAAAGTCTGAAATATATGAAACAATACCAGCAAAGGTAAAAAATTACACAACTTTTGAGATCTAATGTGCAGAATAGAGAGTGTGTAGGTGTTCGGCCTCAGTCAGCTGAGAATATCCTCTGGACCACACAAAAAGTAAAATCACACTTTCCTTATTCCATTATCTGTTAGCCTGCCAGTTTTTATCCAAATCTCTCCTCACTTTTATGAGTTATGCTAACCAACCAACCAACCAACCAAAATCAATCAAAGCATATCCCTCCTAGTAGAGGTAAACTGGCAGAGAGGTGTTTATCCAAAATGTATTTCTTCTTACTGGCTCCTAGAAGGTCATCAAACTCTTCTAACATTCAAAGATCATAACGAACAAGCTGTAGTATAACTAAAACAGCTGATTGGGCCATAGTTTTATAAACAACAATGAGCAAACCAGTAAATAAAGCAATAAACCAATAAATTAATAAATAAATAGATTTAAATATTTCGAAACACCCAAATGAAATTATTACAGAATAAATTTATCTAGCCACATTCAGTTTCATAACAATGCGCAAGGTGTATTTGAATACTTTAGTGAGGCTAAAGGAGCACAGGAAGCGTAAAGAAAGCAACGTTTGAGACATGTTGTGACTACAAACCCCATGATGCACTGCGAAACGTCTTTGCTTGATGACGTAAGTTTGGCGCGTCTGAACAGATCGGAACAGGGACTTGTGGATGAAAAACCTTCATCGTTGCTCTTTAACGGTAATTATCTGTGTATTCGTCATGTTGAACATGTATAAGATCGTAATTCAGTTATATTATTGTCTGTTGATGATGAGGTTGGGGGGATGTTTCATTTAGCCGTGCATGTTGTCCCTATGTAGCTGCAGGTCCGCGATGTCTCAGCCTCCACACCCAGCGGTGCCCTCGGCTCCAGACTCTCCAGCTCTGGTGGTCTCCAGTAACGTGCAGAAATATGCCATGAAGAAGAAGAAAGTGCTCAATGTGGAAGAAATGGAGCTGTTCGAGTTGACCCAAGCTGCTGGCATCACCGTGGACCAGGAGGTCTTTAAGTAAGTGGGGAAATATAAGTGCACCTTCTAAAACACATGAACGCTTTAGAACAATAAATGTAATGATCAAGCTTCTCCTCAGATTGTTGTCGGAAATCAAAGCACCTGGGAAAATGCATGCTCAGGAAGACCATGCAAACTCCACGTAGAAAGGCCTCATCACCCAATGCAGGCTTGCAAAAGAAACGCTTTTGTTGTGTGGTACTAGGCGACAAACAATGCACTACTAGAACATAAACACCCATCCAACTTCTATACCTCGTCATTTTGTTCAGTGTTTACTATGGGACAGGGCAGGTCACACCCTGGACAGGTCACCAGTCAATCACAGGGCAAACAAACAACCATACACTCTCACATTCACTTCTGATCAGCAGTTAGACTGGCATGCACATTTTTGGACACTGTGAGGAAACCGGAATACTCAGAGAAAACCCTTGCACACATGGGGAGAACATGCAAACTCCTCACGTGTGGAGCAGGTATTTGAACGTGGACCTCTTTACTGTGAGGCGAGATTGCAAACCTTTGCGCCACCCATCAACCAGAAAACATCTCGTATCAGAGAGGGGAGTTACTGTAATAAAGCAGAGATGAGATGAACGTATGAGATACTTTGTCATGACTTTAGTGTAAGAGTATTAGTTTGATATTTTCAATGGACGTTAACCCTGTGAAACATGACTTTTTATTTTTTTTAAACTGTTGTTACAGAGTTAAAGAATGAGATGTAACATCTAAACATCTTACAGCGATTTTGGGGTTAAATGAACGGGACAAATCTGCTTTTAATAGTTATTTAAAATAACAAACAAATCAGGTTGATCCTTTTTTTTTAGAATTAACAGAAGGAAACTGTTGTTACACCTCATTGCCTCCTTTCTCATCCTTCCAGGATCATAGTGGATCTGCTGAAGATGAACGTGGCTCCTCAAGCCGTTTTCCAGACTCTGAAGGCGATGTGTGCAGGCCAGAGGGTTGCTGAAAGCTGCGGCGGGGATCCTTCGACAGCCACTCAGACGACAAGCATGACCACAGCACCCACAGAGGCTAAAGGTTAGTGTCTGAAGACTGGGGGGGGCAACAGGAAGGACTCCGAGATGTGGTATCTGCTAATGTTGAGGTTGGTTAAGTTGTCCTTTCTTTTGTCCAGCAGTGATTCAGCGCCGAAATGCTTGAATATCTCTGCAGAGTTTCCCAGGTTAGAAGAATTTGTAGTTGTGAGTTAGGAGAGGAAAAAAAAACAACCCCAAACATTTGGTTTATGGAGCTTTCAACAAAGCTCAGTGAGGCTTCACAGACTGAATTACTAAAACCTGATAAACAGAACAAAGAATACATAAAACAGTTCAGTCTTTTCAGACATAAAAGGCAGATCTAAAATCATGGATATTTTGATGCAGAATATTGAAGTGGTAAAGTGATTTGAGGAGAGGGTTCTAGACTTTGGGGGCAGCAACTGAGATGGTCTGGCGCTTGGTCCTCAGAGAGGTGGAGAGGAGGTCAGCAGATAAACAGAGGTTGCGGGTGGGGAATGTATGGTTAAAGGATGGTCATTGAGATCGGCTGGGGCGAGGGTATGCAGGGTTCTGAAGGAGAGGAAAGGAATGGGAGGACAGTGGAGGTTCTAGACTGTCGAGGTGATGAGCTCAATTTGAGTCAGGCAGCAGAGTGTCCAAGTATCTTTAAGAATTTTCAGGCTTAACTGTTCCTCCAGTGCTTAAGTTGAGAAATGACAAAGGTTTGGCTCAGTGTTTCAGCTGCTGTGACGGAGGACAATGAGTGGAGACGGGAAATGTTACAGTGGTGCAAGAATTTGTTTTGGTTACTTGGTTGACGGTTCAAAGGTGAGATTGGTTTCAAAGATTACCTCCGAGGTGGCGGATGGTGTTGGGAATTACGCGCTGTGTTTTTTGATGGTGAAGTGGGAATGACTTATTGAGGGAATCAGACATTTCAAGGTTTAGTTTGAAGGAATTAGTTGTCATCCTTCCTTTTGATTTCTACGACGCTTTTATTTAGTGCTGTGTGGGCAGAGGCGGAGGTGGACTTGGTATTGGTGGAGATGCACAGTGCAGAATGTGTCACTTTCAGCAGGCTCTTTAGAAGAAGAAAAAAATGGTTTGAAAGTAAAAAAAATTATGAGTTGTTAGATGCTGTACACAGTTTTGATCCTTTAAAATGTTGCGTACCTCGACCACGTCGAGTGAAAGAAACTGGGTCGTGTGTGTGGCTCACAGATCTGGCTCTTTGAAGAGTTCAGCTGAAAACGTACCGCACTGTGAAAACAAACCAAACATTACTAATCTGTAACGTTGCATAAATCACAGTCCATGCTAAATAGAAATATATTAACATCATATGGTCCTTTTCCATGTTGGTGGCATCCGTCACATTATGTGACATAGAGACCAATGTTTGTGGAGTATGCATGTATTACCGAGGGTCGTGACACCTTGACTATCATATTGTTTCTTTAAATCTCTTCTTATTCTTTCTCTGCTTCTCACTTTCATTTTCCAGCACCTAAAACGATCACAGTCTTGCACTTAAATTCTTCTCCGACGTCGTAGTTAGATCAGGATCGCAGCTTCTGATTCCGCCGTTAATGGGAAAATTAAGGGATAATTCTCGGCAGTTGCACCTCTTGAGGTGTTAACCGTTTGCTCTATTGTGACTTTTGATCTAAAGTTGGCTCAGTGTGTTCTACATGTGTAATAATCGGGGGAATTTCTATTTTGGTTCATTTTACTAATAGAAGGAGCAAAAAACGATTTTTCCAACAATGTTTTCATTCATTTTTGTTTTAAGATTTTTAACAAAGTGTGAACAATAGAACTATCTGAACAATACATGAACGCATGAAAATAAAAAATTATTTTAAAATGTTGTATCTTACAGCTACCTTTATAGACAAAAACAGTGTTTTAATGACTCTTTGCTGACACTGGGGATATTCAGTCTAAAAGTGTAATCATATGAGAGCGATTCATGTGGGGAAATAAATGGATAAAAGGACATTTTTACAAACGGGGGTTAATGTATAGCTGTGCTACAGTTGTGAAGGTTTTCTATTACTACTAAAACATTAAACAGTGATAAAAACCAGTGGAAGCTGTGACTGAAGCTAACTACAGTGTAGTAGTTCTACACTCTCTGGGGAAGTTTCTTATTCTCTGCTTTCCCCCTCACTAACTCTCAATCCCTCTTTACTTCACCCTATAGTGAGGTTTTACACCGAACTGGAGGTGAACCAAAGCTGATCATCACTGTGTGCATGTCACAGTGCTTTTTTTTTCTTCTTCTTCTTCTTTTCTTTCCTACCGACTCTATTCAATCTTCTTCACCCGTGTTGTTTTCTGAAGAGGAGGACTCTTTGGTTTCTGGAAAGAGCCCTAAACCTCCCGCAGCTCCTCCCGCGGCGTCGGGGCCCCGGGCCACGAGGGTCAACACTAAGATTGTCGTCCACGGCCCCCAAGACACTAACTCCCCTCACGCTCAAGGTCCCCCCTCTGCATGAACGTTTCCTCACACGGCCACCTGCCTCCCTGCCCGCCCGCCTGCCTGTCTGCCTTGCTCACAAACAAAAGTGTTTGGTGTGTGTCGACCATACGGAGCGAGGCCGAGTGGAAGCGGCTTCGCTTTGCTTTCCTCATCTCATGTGTGGAAACTGTGGGTGTGCATGGGTGTGCCTGTGCATGCACGTGTGGAGGCTGGAAGGGAAGAGTTTGCCCTCGGGTGTTTCATTCAGGTGGACATATTCACTGCACTGTTGGTCTTTTTGGTTTATTTTAAAAGTGGCTTGAAAGTAAAACAACAACTGTGGGATTTGTGACGTGTTCAGTGAAATTCCCAGAGGAAAACATGGTTTTTATTTTTAAGGGCTGTTGTTATAGATAAGAAAATAGAATTCTTCTGAAAATGGCCCTTCTTCCTTGAATGCACACCACCTTTTGTCACCTGTCACTTTGAGTGACAAGGTCGGCAGAATATTTTGTTGGAAAAATAAGACGACTCACTAAAGTATGAAGCTACCTCAAAAATGCTCATGTGATTTAGGAAATAAAAAAAAAACGAGGCCAAGGCACAACTGATGTAGATTAGCGACAAAACAAGAACACTGTTATTTGGAATAACGCATCTTAAAGCACAAAGACATGAGCATAATCGACTTAACTCACATTTATGGCCGCAATACTCAACGATATCATGTGTTCAACTGATGTAAAGCAGCATGACTGAATTACTATTAACTTTAAAGGAAATCTGCTTTATAAATGCTGGGCATGTCGACCAATCTTACAAAGGGATTAGATTTTCATTCTGACGTCACAGTACATAGGTGTAAGTGACACTTTCTTGCCACTTTATGGTTCTTACTCAGCTGTGCAGTGGAACGATCAAATACATCTTCTCTTGCTCATTTCCTCTTCCTCCTCCATCATCACCACTGACAAATATGAAACAGCACTCACTTTTTTTATTTTTTTATTTTTTTTAAACTTGTCCTTGTTTTATTTGTTGATGTTGCAGCGGTTCGCAGTAAATCCGGAGCGGCACACGGCGAGAAGAGCCGAGAGGCGTCCGGCCAGCGGGTGCAGCGGCCGGCCAGCGCCACTCGAGGGCAGAAGACCAAAAGCTCAGGCAGCAGTAGTTCCTCCTCACAGATAAACTCCACATAGGACTCACTTCCACGTGAGAGCGTTTGTAAATAAGTAGGTTTGTTCACGTTTATTTCATGTGTATGGATGTTCCCAATGCTAAGAGAAAATATAG
Source organism: Lipophrys pholis (assembly GCF_963383615.2). Lineage (NCBI taxonomy): Eukaryota > Metazoa > Chordata > Actinopteri > Blenniiformes > Blenniidae > Lipophrys > Lipophrys pholis. The sequence goes on from NC_137641.1 coordinate 24,509,375, forward strand.
ACGCGAAACTTTGGTTTTAATTCCCTTTGGGTTTGAGGTTATTGTTGAGTCATATTAAGTTTGCAGAAACCTTTTAATTTAAATGGATTAAACGGTTTAAATGAGATGAATTCCGCCGTCGGAAATCAACTTTAAATGATCCCATAACATCAACAGCCCCACTGATGTTCAATGTACGCCTAAATATATCTGTATTTTGTAGAGCGCAGTGTTTCCTGACACGAAAGTTGTTTGTGAAATCAAATGAAAATATAAATATTTCCTGGGTTCAATGAGAAAATGTAAACAAATTAAACTACAAACGAAAGTTGACAGAAATATTTTTACTAAGAATTAACAGTGTCTGTATGGAGTGTGTAAGGTTTTTTTTATCATCTTTAATAAATGCAATAATGATACACATCAGGGACCACATTCTCTGCCTCTTTTATTATAATTTCAGGAGATCCACCTCCTTTTCAGATTTTGATACAAGTATGTATATTTTACTCCCAAATTATGTTAAGTTGTGTATTTAAGACACTTTAATATGTAGTATTTGCAAAAAGTGATGGTAAATTACTTTGTCAGACAATGGAGAATTCAAAATGTAAGGATAAGAAAATAATACATGATCAACAAAAAATGAAAATAAAGCAGTACATACGTTTGAAGAAATATTGAGTTTGAGGAAAAACATTGAGAAAATATAGATTTTTACAAAAAATAGTTTAAAAAAAATAAAACACCAGGTAAAATCTTCGTACAAAATATTACACTGACAAAAATAGTGGTAACATTTGGTAACTATATGGTGCTTTTCACAGAGTAAGTCTTGTAAAGTAAAACATTTGGTAAGAATATCAATAAAATGGTCATAAAGTTTTAAAAGTGAGAAGTTACTGTTAGAACAATTAGAAAAACTACTGAATTGTCTTTGTGAATTAATAGTAAATTCCTGAGCCGAGCTGTACTCCCCAATCAAACATTCACAACATGTCTTCTCTATAAAAAAAACCCAAAATAATTTCTCATGACTGCTCACTTTTAGTTCCCTCAAGGTCGTCTTATCCCCATAATGTCACACACACACATACAGTATATACTGTACACAAGTAGGTCTGACAATTTATGTTCATTATTACCAAATTGGAATGAATGTAGTGGAATTGATTGGCTGAAAATATTGATAAAATGGCCACACATCACATCCCACATTAAAAGATGTTTTTTTTCCCTTGGATCTGATTCCATCTTTTGTGGAGCTGAAGATTTGACTCCCCCGCAAGCAGAAACATGAAGCCCAACATGATTGGAATTCCTGACTAGAAATAGTTGTGTGAAGAAACCCAGACGCATCACACAGATCGTGATAGGTGGGAGTGAGATGGAGAATTTAAAGTAGTAGCTGTACGTTTTGTTGCTCGCGCTCGCAATTTCAAATCAGGTTGGTCAGTGTGGTCAGTTTAATGTGGTCCTAGTAACCACCCAGCTTCTATACGACTCGGGTTGCAGGGCCCTAAAGCCGATCCCAGCTGACAACGGGAGACGGCAAGGTACGCTGGATTTGTTGCCTCGAGTTAACCTGAAATGTACGTTTCTGGACTGTGTGAGGAAAAGAAAACTCATCTATGCACACAGAGAACAGATGGGAGACGACGGCGATTTAGTATTTAGAATTATACGATTTTTGTCACACCTCCTGAATAACTGTATTATTAACCAACCAATCAAAGTGAAAGGTTAGAGGGAAGTGTCCAGTCAGCAGTTGATTTGTTGTCACCAACAAAACATGGAACCGCAAGTGAAGATGTTAAACTAAGTCGGCAACGCACCTCCACCGAAAATGACAAACGAGACAATTATAAGCTCCCGGCTTATTGGACGGGTCAAGTCTCAGGCTACGACGAGTGCAGACCGTCCTTCATGCAGATCGAAGAACGCACATGCAACTCAGCAGTAACTGCTGAAAAATGATGAGCCGATGTCAACAGAACGGCAGGCGGTGGCATTTTAAAGGGAGACGAGCATGTTTCACTCGGCAGTAACAGAAGATCAACCCTACGCGTTATGTCCTCTTCGATCGCGCTCTTGACTTCACCCCACAATCCAAAGACATGCTGGTTAGGACAGACCCAAGTTACAGCGATGAAGACTGAACTAAACCGAGTGTGAGCAGGCTGCTGTGGATAAGTTAGCCCTGTGTTACAGTAACTATTATTTCATGGACACAACTCTGCTGAACAAACTTCTGAACCCATGACGGTTATTTAATGTTAGTTTTCCTGCAGCTTTGGCTTTTCTTGGCTTGGTGTGACTCTCTCTAAAAGTCTCATTCAGGCTGTTTGGCTGAAGACTGCCGGTGAGGACAGAGGGGCTTCTTCTGGTCTTTGCTGGTTTTCACCGACTCCCTGCAGATCTCGGCGTAATGGTTCTTCTTTGTGTGCCGCTGAATGAGCCGCTATTCTGTCCTTCTGTTGAATGGCTGATAATACTGCCAGGATCTTGTGAAAAACGCGGGTGACTCTGTGACGGGGGCGAGACACATATTTGTGAGTGTCACTGTCAAGAATGCTCACTGTTATTGATCTTTCTCTAACTGCCATGGTCTCATTGATTTTCCTTTTTCTTGTTCTGTCCACTGATCGCTACAAGGAGTGGAAATACGACTGGAGATTTGAAATTTGATTGTTGTGCCTCTATTCTAAGAGGAGTGTATTTTCTTTCCCATCACAGGGGGGCAGTAGAAGCACACTGCAATTAATGTTGTCACACCAGGGTGAACGAGGTGTCATGAATGAAACTGAATGTGAAATGCATGCATTTTTTCTCTTTTTCTCAGCCAAGTCTGAATTTGAAACAAACCTTCACTCAGAAAATTCAGGTGTGTGTGTGTGTGTGTGTGTGTGTGTGTGTGTGTGTGTGTGTGTGTGTGTGTGTGTGTGTGTGTGTGTGTGTGTGTGTGTGTGTGTGTGTGTGTGTGTGTGTGTGTGTGTGTGTGTGTGTGTGTGTGTGTGTGTGTGTGTGTGTCCAGGGCTTTATGTAGCTGCAGGTCTTTTATGTGGCCGTTTGTCCTGTTTATGTGTTCCTGCCTCTCCTCTCCTCTCCTCTGCGCTCTGCATTGATGGCGGCGTGCCTGTAATTGATGGCACCATATTGCTGTGGTGTAGCAGGTTTAATGGGGCTTGACAGAGCAAGGGAAAGCAGCATGCGACCAGGGGAGGGGAACTTAACCCTTTCGCGCGCGCGCTCCACCCTTTCCACGCGCCGCCCTCGCCGGCTTTTCCCCTCCCCGGTCCTCGCTCTCCGCACCCGCCTCCCCCGTGCACATCGGTGCATGCAAACACAAATGAGAATACAAATAGGCCCTCGGTGATTAGCTTGTTTACGATTCCTACTGTTATCAGTGGTCATGGTAATGGCGTTTTTGGTTCATGATCAAGGAAGCCCAGACAGACACCCCTCTGACTCCACTTCCCGAAAATAAACACTCACCAGCTGTTGGTGCTCTCCACTGTTTTGCTTGGAGGGACCTAAATGTGTTTGACAAAGGTAAACGGCTGGGAATTTATTTCTTCAAACTTGCTGCCAGACTTGCAGTTCCCCCACGCGACCAACAGGGGCCAGTGTGGGTCCGAGTGTGCCCAAACTATAAGCATCCCAGTCCCCCCTTTTTTTGGATTTCCATAGGCATCCATGCACGCCAGCGTTTTGGATGTGTTTATTTTGTTACGAGGGAATTTCATCGCCAATGCAGAGTCTTCCATTTAATACAAAGTGCGATCCTTCACTCAGGCAACATATGCTCACGTGTGAATTTGTGCACAGCGCTTTGTGCACACTATATGCACCATTAATCAATAGAGAGGATGAAATGATGCTATTGTGCACCGGGCAAAGGCAAACGGCATGTTGAAGAATGAGCTAGTCAAAGCTGTTGGCAAATCATTAATGTAAGGTGTTGGTCTAAACCAAGTTCTCACACTCTCTCTGTGCAAGCTGTTCCCAGGTGACAAAAAACTGGGGAGAGACACTATTTTAAGAGCCAATATCACACCTCTTTCTCTTCTTTCTCTCTTGCTCTCTCTCTCTCCTGCTTTTTTTTTTTTTTTTAACCCCCATCACTTCTATTCCCTCTTGATTCTCTTGCTCTGAAAGCATTCGGGTGCGATGCGGAGGGATATCATCCCCCCCACCCCCTTCCCTTCCCTTCCCTTCCCTTCCCTTCTCTTCTCTTCTCTTCTCTTCTCTCCATCCTTGCTCTTACTCGTGGGTATTATCCTTCCCCGTGAACTCTTGGTCCACATTTCTCTCAAAATTTATAGGCCACTTTCCCTCACTTGTTGTCTCTCTACATTCGCTCCCTCCTCTAACCCCTTTGCTCTCCATCACGCCGCCCACCCCACCCCCCTACCCCCACCCCCACCCCCACCGCCGCCGCCGCCGCCGCCGCCATCACCCTGTTTGCCAGGCCCCGGCTGCAGATTGGCTATTTCCTGCACGCAGCCCAGTAGAGCCCTTATCAGAGGTAGAGTGCTGATTGTTGGTCTGTCTCTCAGGCTGACTGACAGTTCGGGCTGCGCTGCTGAAATGCCTGATTTGGTCAATGTTTGTCTGTGGGGCCTTATCTCCACACCTTATATTAACTGCCTTGACAGTATGTGCAGGCAGTCTCTCTCCATCTTGTTGCACCCTCCTCCCTCCACCACCGCCTCCTCCTCCTCCTCCTCCTCCTCCTCCTCCTTCTTCTCCCTCTATCCTCTGTCTCTATCTCCATTCACTCTCGGCCGACGCTATAGTCTTTCAACCGCCAGCTAAACATTTTCCTGCTGATCCGCGTCTTCCATCATTGTTCCTTTTGTGGCTGGATCAGCACTTGAAGACCATAAACGTCACTTTATTTCTTGTTTGTTATTTCTTCCCAAAGTGGTAATGGTGTGAACACTGAACAGACAGTTTTTCCACTTACCCTTTAGTGGAATCAAGCCATGGCAGGTATCTACAGTTCTGCCTCCCGAGGTCTTAAATCCTTCTTAGAGATTTTTGCAGCAAATTGAGGTGAATTAGATTTTATTTTTGTTGGTCAAAGTATCGATAACTGCTTTGCCCTGAAACAACAATCATTCCTGTTCATGTGCAAACCATTCCCAAAAAGTTTTTTTATTGCAGGCTCTTATCGATAGTAATGTATTCAAAACTGTATGTATTGATTCAGGCTATAATATAAGAACGTAAGTTTGTATATTAAACTGTTGAGAGCTTCAATCAGGTTTTCAATTTCAACAACTGATGGAAATGAGCCACGTTTGGATTATTCTGGTAGATATACGTTTTAGGTTCACTGAAGAAAATCTGCAGTGGCATCTTGCTGGCCAAATATATCAGAACGAAAAACACAATTTCAATAAATGTAAACTATAAGAACTTTAGTTTGTAACCTGTTTTATTGACATACATACAATATGTTGTCTGACACTGAACTTTCATCTTTGATTCTACAGTCAGTTTCAAACAAAATTCAATTTGGACAGCGTGGCGTCTTCACACACGCTCCGATGGACCCTGCACTCGACCCTCACAAGGTCACATCTGAAGGGTATGCACACATTCTTGGGAACCTATTTGATAAATAAAACATGGAAGCATTTATGCCAGTTATAAACACAGAATGATACATTTGGACCTTAAAAACAAGATTATGTTCTCCACCATCCTGCTTCCCGATAGTTAGATCCATTTTGTCACTTGTAGATCAGTGAAAGAGTGTTGGAATGCTGCTGACTTATCCCCACAAGGACTGGTGGTCCCCAACAACATTGGTCTGAAAAAACACACACACACACACACACACACACACACACACACACACACACACACACACACACACACACACACACACACACACACACACACTAGCCCTCATACACACACATAAACTAACTTAGTCCCTACATCGCATTCATATTTAATGTCTTCAAGCAATGTTCCAGGTCCGTTTTGACCCTGCAGCCCAAGAGTCCCTTCATCATAATAAAATAACTGACATTAATAAATGGATAGTTCTTGGTTAAAAAAATAAATAAAAAATTCTCATTGATTGTATAAAGAAATCTCTTATTTTAGATCAAACTTGAAAGTTTTGCCACAGTTCTTAATCTCAAAAGATATGGGTCCATTTTGACTTGGACTAGTTTGTATGTCGGTTTGCTTTTGAAAATAACAGTCGAATGTCCATGTGAAAGAATTGCATTTATGGTATTTAGAATGCTGTCCAATGTCACAGTGGGTCCATTTGGACCCAGACGGTACGTTACCGTTAACAAATATGTGTCACGTTGGATTGTGGGAGCAGCAGTGGAAAACATACAGAGGTCTCCTCTCACTGTGAGACTACCCTGCTGGACTGAGCTTTGGAGTCTTACTGTGAAGAGTATGCATGTTCTCCCTGGGTGTTAGTTTTCTCGATGTACTCTGGTTTTCTCAATGTACTCTGGTTTCCTCTAGGTACTCTGGTTTTCTCTATGTACTCTGGTTTCCTCCCGCAGCCCATTCGTGGCTAATTGTGATTTTAAAATGCCCCAGTGTGTGTATGTGAATGTGTAAGACTGTCGGTCTCAAACCCACAATCTTGTTGTAAAAATGTCGTAATGGTATAAAAGGCTGATGCGCCTCACATTTTGGGACTGTTTTCATTATCTGTTGTGTTTCCAAATTAAACCCTAGGTTTTTCTTTCAAAGCATATAATTCATGAAACCATTATTTTTTTATTCTAAAGATGATATCAGGAAGATAAAGCACCGCTCAAATTCACATTTTTGAATTTTGAGCTTCTCGTCATAATAGAAAAAAAGGCAATTCATTAAATTTAAAGCTGTGCGTTTGGTTAACATCAATTTCACTACTGCAACATGTTGCCTTCATGTGTTTCGTATTGTTTTGAATGAAAGAGATCCTTCTCATAATTTTTATTTTTTTATTTAAATTTTTTTTTGAAACTATATTTGAATTGCTTCTTTTTTTGTGAGCTGGAGGTCATGTCGTAGGTTTCTCCACAAAGTCTGGGAAGTTTTAATTACTCAAATGCCAGTTTGCAAATAGCTTTGTTTTTCGTTTGCCTATAATTAGCGGAAGATCGGATTTCTCTCCAGGAAAGTTCCTAGAAAACTATTAGAAAGGCGCATACCTGTATCAAGCGTGAAGCGCTGAGAAAAGATTAAATAGATAGTGTTCCCTGCTGCTGAAGCCTCCAAAAAGCTGGCGAGTGGACCTTGAGCGGAGATTATTTTGTCGCTCATAAAGCGCGACCGTGTCTGTGGCTTAAAAGAAATAAATTCTGAGTTCCATATATGAAAAAGTATAAACTTTGGGGGTCGTGAAAACCCCCCATCGCAATCTCCCTGAAGAAAGTCCAAGGACCTGATCTCTGCGCCGATTGTAACAAGAGCCCTGAATGTGCACACCATATACAAGTTCAGTGCCATTGTTTTGAGGTGAAGGCAGGAATCTCTGTGAAGGATGATTCAAATACAAAAGCATCTGCATGGCCAGATACCACTAAAGCAGAAGTGAGGGAAAAAATGTTTTAATATGATGGAAATGTGTGTTTAAGGACTTTCAGAACATAACTGCCTTCATGGCACTGACCAAAAAAAAAAGAAAAATCACAAGCTACAGTACCTGCAAAGCCTCATTATTTACTATTATACTTCAAAGTTTCCGTTGAATTTAAGAGTTTGAAAGAAACATATTAACACAATTGAAGTTTTCCCTGCTGTGTTAAAATGTAAATTAATAGAACTTATCATGGATGTTAAGTTGACATTGGGGGAAATATGAATTGAAACTGAATGTCATAAATTTTTTCAATTCAACATACAAAGTACCATGCCAAGTCAAGTAATTTTCCTTGTTTTATTTAGCAAAGATTTAAAGATAATTTGAAGATTTTAAAATACTTTTTTTTAATGAACGATAAGAATGGTGGCATGTCAGCGTTGGTTGTATGAAGCAAATTTTTTAAGCGTCGTGATAATCCAGAACTGATGTGCGGATGCAAATTGATCGACCTCGATACCAATACCACAGTTTTTGAATTGACTCACATGTTGAAATATAGTTTTTGACATTGTGGTTATTATTTTTGGACACATCTGTGTGTTTGTGTTCAAACGATGTAGATTAAGGTTGAAACTTCAGTTTTTATTAACGCTGATAATAAACATGCTGGAGAAATGGAGGCGAGTTATTTAGCACTTTTCCACCAAAGTGCTTTCCACTGTTAATCACATTCACCCATTCACACACACCAATGGAGGTATTATTTGTGAATTATGAATTCTATAAAGTTGAAAGGAGTTGGTGTTTTACAAATACTCCCAGTACTACTTTACATATACTCTGGCCCCATCACCTTATTATTAATGTTCACGTTATACATAAAAGACCTACGTGAAGGCCTATGAGTGCATACGGTCACTGGGACTACTGCACTCTGTTTTAATTTACATTCTACATAATCTGCCATATTTTCTGTCATTGGTGGTTTCTACGCTTTAATGAATTTAGAACATTTGTTCAATAAACTGAGTATGAAAGATGAATCTACAGTTATTTAGTCACCCAGACCAACATCACACATAAATCTGCTTTCCATTTGTTTTACTTTGAAGATTTTATATATATATATATATATATATATATATATATATATATATACACCACAGTGGGATTGTGCAGCTGCAGCTCGAGCCACTTTGAACCGGTGTCGACACGGCATGCAAGGCTGCTCCCACTAACCTTGTTAAACTGTGAGGGTGTGAGGACAGGGACTCGCTAATAACCTTCATATTGGTTAGCATTGTTTTCTTATGAAAAGAAACAGCCATGATTTATCTCATCATACAGCAGAGATGAGCCGATTTCTTTTGTTCTGTAACTTAAAGAAACAAAACAACGTTGTTTTTTCTTTTTTGTTTGCAAGTTTCTACTTGTAAATATTGCCTGTAAGAATTTGCTGTTCATAGAATTTGGTGCAACGTAATGAGGTGAGTGAACCCCTTGCAGAAATATTCAGGCTTAGGTATGAACGCATGCAGTACACACACATTAAGAATTTACTTGTGTTTTTTCCCTTGTTTTTACATTTTAAAAGATATTCCATGTTTGAATCTGGTTAGGGATTTTTCTGTGTGTATTGTGCAGGATCTCCCCTTGCCTGAAAGGATTTTATGCATTTATTACAGTTTCCGTAAACAAAAAGTCAAACATGTGAGATTTCGGGTTATTTGGTGACTCTAAGATGCTTGTAGTTGTTTTCTTATATTTTATAATTATGTTGGGGAGTTCTATAGTACTGATTTGAGCGATATGAATAACTTTTTTGTAGACTACATGGTACAACAGATTACCAAGTATTTGTTTTGTTTACGTCTTTGGCTCAGATTAGGTCAGTGTGAGGGCATATCCTCGCTACACCGCTGAGATCCCGACACATGTGACCTGTTTATTCTTCCATTCTTAACTTGTAGCCAATGCTCGCTTTGAGGTTCTTACGTTTAATTTCTTGACTTGACATTCTTGAAGCAAAACACAAGACATTAAAAAGAAAAAAAAGTAAATATGCGTTTTGCAAGTGATTTACAAAGAATAACACCATGTGTGGCATCATGGGTAACCAGAAATATTTAAATGGAGATTTTGTGTACGTTACCTGGAAACGGGATCATTTCCGTGTTTGTTTGAAAGTTGTGGCGAGCCAGCTGAGGAAACGCCTCTCACCACAATAACAGCAGCTTCACTGCTCGAGGATGAGCTGATCTGCACTCCCCTTTAAACTATTAACAACAGATCAGTCAGAAACAATGCAAATCTTTATTGTGCGTTGTATGTTAATCTCCTAGTACCTCCTAGTTTCTGGAAAACATGCCTGATATTCCATCTTCCTGAAGGCAAACGTGCCAAATAGGGAGTGTGGGTTATTTAGGTAGATCAGCCTTAATATGTGCTTAATATCAGCACGCCACCCATTCGTAGATCAGACCTGTCATGTGTTAGTGGTCAAAAAAACGTTCTTTCCTCCTACTTTGTTTAACGCAATACAGACCAAGACTGATCACAGGAGGACGACCTGACTTGGAGGAGGTGAGACAGAAAGTAATGATTCACACAAAATGTAAAAAGCTGAAATAACTCATTTTGGCCATGACTTGATCTATCTATTGTCTATATGGATAAATAAATATCGATTGGCTCCGACACTTGCTCTGTGACTTGAGGCGTTGAAGCATTTGTTTTTCCATAGCTGAAGCAAAAATTGCGCCTTCACTTCCACTTTACGTCTCTCGCAGTGCAGTTCAGTCTGTGCTGATCACTGCATATACTCTCTGTATTACTGCAGCCACAAACCAGCTCATTCTCTTCAGCATTTAATCAGATTTAATCAGCCCAGGAGCCCTGTTAGTGACATATTGTTCTGCTCCTGTTATCTGCAGAGCAGCTGCAATTTAGTGTTATGTGTACCACTTGAGTAAACACAAGTTGCAGTATTCTCCAGAAAGTCACTGTTTCACTACAAACATACACCACAAAATTGTCTCATTTGCAGTTTTGACAGTTACAAATAATCGCCAGCGAAGCCTTGTTGTGTTATGTTTACAGAAGATGTAGCTTATGTGTTCCTTTTGCAGTCGCATTGTCTGGTTTGAGAGCTGCAAGATTCGCTCAGGATTGTTTTGGGAGCATTATTCAAGCCCATGTTGGAGGATAATTTAGTGAAACTAAAGGAAGAACTGAAAAAATTTGCAGCTACTTATGTAAAATACTTTATGCTCTATGTCATGTCCCATGACTACATTTGGAGGCAGAACAGAAAGAATTGGGGTAAGATTGCTTTTGGCCCCATTAAACACAAGACAACGCAATGAGATCATGTGTTGTGGTATTTCATATGTACTACTACACACCGTCCACCAAACAAGATACCTGCCAAAATGACTGTAATCATCAGAGTGAATGGGGAAACCTTGTTTAGTCATAAATGGCTAATCCACAATTGAATTTTTTAGGGTTAGGGTTTTGTTTGTTTGGTAAGTAGCACTAATCAAAAGAGACCGAGGAGGTAAACAAGACCTCTTAAGCTTTATTTATTTATTCACTTTATTAGCAAGAGGCTGTTCATTCCGTCTGTTGATGGCAGCTGTAGGAACGAATGGAGTTCACACTCACTTGGACCCCTATTGTGTGGCAGGCTGTCAGGTTACACACACACACACACACACACACACACACACACACACACACACACACACACACACACACACACACACACACACACACTTGCACAGCTGTTGCGTCTTAGATTAATATCTTAATGAAATATCTGCATTTAGCTGTCGGTCAGTATTGCTGCAGCAAAGGTACATTTGCTGTGATGAGATGACTTTGATACAGGTTGACGGGTTTGTTTAACCGTGTGAGTCGTCACTCACCAGCAGATATTGATTCATCAATGAATAAAGTCACATTCCTATACTTCCATTGATTTGAAGATTGAAGATGAAGCTTTATAAGTTCACTTCCTATGTCTGACTGCATCCATCCAGCCGGTAAGGTGTGCACTTGTTTGTGTTTGACTTCACTTGAGGTCATCACATGCTAGAGGACCAGCTAATGGTTTGTGGTGGGGTTTGCTCAGAAGAGGAGGCAGGGCGACTGCATGAAGCTCATTTTATTGGAGCAAACCAGGAACCAATTATTCAAATGACCAAAATCACAAAATCCTGGAGATCACAGGAGAATATTGTTGAGGCGACAGCCAGAACACCCGGAATACGCCTGACATTTATACCACAGCCACCAGGTGAGGACAATCACACACTCAGGCTCAGGTGAAAGACATCAGGCCAGGGAACAGCGATCAGACACGAGGAGGAGGAGTCAAGGAGCCTGAGGCCACGTTTACATGTACCAGGGTATTTACAAAGCAGTGATAGTTCTCTGCGTTTGGGCCTTTCATTTACACATAAATGCAGCTACTGTACAATTCACCACAAGCAATGATTTCTAAAAACTCAGTGTCTCCGGTTGCATCTAAAGGGGGGTAGGCAGAGATTTATGTCACAATTTGTGACACTACCCCCTTTTTTTGGGGGGGGGGGGGGGGGGGGGGGGGGGATATTATTGAGAGGCTGTTATGCTGTCATCAACTCAAATAATCAAATTAGGGTTTATCTGACCTCTCAATTGAAATTAGTTTGATACCTCTGGTCCAGAGATAACAAGTCAAGGATGTGAATGCTCAGTTGGTGGCATTTCTCATCCAACTTCATTATTAGCAGTTTGATCCCCATATCAGTTTGTGACATCAAGTGTGTTTGGGCATGAAAGTGAACCCAAAGTTGGTTCCAGTGGTTCACAAGCATCTTGCATGGTAGTTTTGATCATTTATGTGTGACTGTGTGTGAATGTGAGCGATCATGAAAGGCACGTCAAAACTGCTCAGGCGTCCATTTACCATTGAACTGATGAATCACTTCATAACGAGCCATTGCTGCCATTACCAACAGTTTTCGCTCTGCAAACACCAGATTATTTTCAAAATCCCCAAGCATTGTCATGCTGTTTCACCGTTTTCAAAATAGCTGATGCCCATTGAATTTCTCGTGGAAGAATAATGTGAGGGAGGTGTGATGGGGTGGGAGAGGTAACAATTTCTGTACCGCTGATTATGAGCTGCTAATTGTCAACTGAAGAATAAACAGGGAAGAAAAGACGAGTTTAATCATTTCCCAATTAAGACACTTTCGAAGGTGTTTTGTGGGCATGTGTCTGCTACAATACTCAAAATTTCCTTTTAATTAATGCAGAGATAGAGGTTACTAGTCTATCTTTATCTTTGTTGGATTTTAATGAATTTCTATTTCTTCGTATTTTTCAACTGTGAAGATTTTAATTGCTTTTATTTATGCGTATTTAATTAATACACATTCAGTTTACTGTTTATGGACTTTTAAACCTGTCGAGTTGGATTTTTCTTTCATTTTGTGGGTAACATTTATTTGCTTATGGTGAAAATTGACGGTAGCAAAAGGACAAACTGCAATTAAGGGCCACATATGCGACACAGTTTGTACATCTATCTATGATTTCTGTTCATTTTTTTGCTTTTGTATTTGTCGACTGAATGCCTCTGTGGAAATTGTTCTTGCTTTGTCATTTACCCTGTGCGCAGTTGTGCGATGGGGTTTGCACTGATGCATGCCTGCATTTATTATATGCTCGCCCAGGTGTGTGCATGGCTGCAGATAAAGAGTGGTGCAGGACGGCTTCCCCGGAGGAATCCATTATATGTCAGTGCTGTTATGTCATGTCATGTCACTGCCCTTACTTACCAGCACAATGCAGTACTGGCATGGGCATTTTGCATTTGTAAAGAAAGATTATGTACATTTTTTTTCTTTCAACATGCTTTTACCCTATTTTGTGTAAGCATGCATGCATGTGCGGTTATATCTGCGGTTGTACTGTGCATGTGTTGGTCGTGCACCCTCGCAGACTTCAGTGCAGCCTGCTGATTGTGCTGGCTGCTCACAGTTTGGTTTGCTGGAAATGTGCCAACAACTGGCCCCCATTGTACCGACTCTGAAAAGAATTCAAGACCTCTCTTCACACACACACACACACACACACACACACACACACACACACACACACACACACACACACACACACACACACACACACACACACACACACACACACACACACACACACACACACCCCCGTCTATCAAACCACATGGCAAAAGTCATACGATTAGCCTATAACATGATGAATATTTACATACATTGCTGATCCTGTTAAGGTTAATCTCATTTCCATTCAGCTCCCTTTGTGCCTCAGTGAACTGAACGTGCCCGTACAGTCGCACCTGAATTTAAAAGTTTGCGATTCATTTGAGACTTGACAGCTTATTAATGAGGGTTGTGGCATCCTGGTGTGTCTGTGAGTTATAAAGCTCGGGTGTCCTGATTCAAGTCATTGTGTGATTCCTCCTCGCTTTTCCTTCTGCTCTTAAAAAAAAAAAAAGAAAAAATGCTTCACCGAAATAGAAGCTGAGGAGTGCTGTGTCATCATGCATTGAATGTGTGCAGAAAGTAAGGGGAGTTTCCATAACTATTTTGTTATAGAACAATTCTCTTATTGTTTGTTAAGCATCATAATGTCTGAGCCTCTATCAGTGTTAGATGTGTTAGAGGAAGTTATCAACCATATCAAAGTTTTACAAAAAAAACAAACAACAATCTGAATCCTCAAAGCTATGGTTGAAACAACAGCAAAAAAAAAATATTCTTCAAGATTCAGACACAACTATGAGACCTAAGGGGGGGTAAAACACAGAAAATATGATGTAATAAAGTCAACAAATAAAAGTCATTAGGAGGTAGGTCAGGCAATGCCTCACCACGATAACAGCAGGAAATCTGCTGAGAGATGAACCAACTCACACCTTCATTTCAAACACAACCATAAACAATGCAAACAATTTAATATATGTAGTCATTTCATTTGTGCATTGTACATGAATCTGTTATTTGATTCTCTCAGTATTTTCACCAATTTACCAGTAGTTCGTAGTGTTATTCATGACGGCAATCAGATACAATCCTCATTGTATTTTGTATTTCGAATTTGCTCCCACACGTTTGTGCCCATTTTTATTTTTATACGAGCAAACCTTTAGTAGATCAGGCCCATCTTGTTATCCAAGTGCCGAATTGTACCTCTCTTCACGGATATATTGTATTTATTGCTGTGAGCACCAACAATGACAATTTCTCTCCCAATGTTCCAGCATCAAAGCCAAAATCTTGAACACTGATTAAAATAAATGCACCCTCTGCAGGTGGGTAAATCCACAAAAATGATGTTCCCCCATGATTATTTTGTTTCGGCTGTACTCGTGCAAAAAAAAAAGCACAAATGGGAAATCTTTTCAAGCTGCAAAAATTGTCCATGAATTTCATCCTCGAGCTGAAGTAGCTTCAATTCTTGGAAAAAAAACAATGGTGCTGCGAAGCTGAGAGTCAGCTGGATGGGGATGGGTTGGGTTGATGGATCATACACAAGTAATCTTAAATCTGAAGGGTTTGAATATCATGAAAAGCCAAAAACAAAGATTTTTTTTAAGTAAATGTAAAAAAAAAAAAAAGAAAAAAAAGAAATCCTAGATAATATGATGATGCCACATGTAGTTGTTTCAAGCCAAATTTGAATCTGTTTTGAAAGAAAAGAAAAGAAAAGAAAATGCTGTCACGACGGATTCACTGATGGTAAAGATCTACTGCTGCTTTTTCCTGGGTGTGATCTTCCTCACATATTTGCAGAGTGATACACCTTCACAATAGAAAGTGTAGTTTTTACCAAATATAATAAGCGCAAGATGCCATCACATGACAATTGAACAACAATGATAATAGTAGCATGTGCAAGAAATACCAGTTTGTTCAACTTAAATATTTACCTCACGACACATGAACTAGTAAAGTTCTGGATCATCTGAATCTGCTGTCTTTCCAGTGAGACCTCTGACTTTGCTTCGTGTACTCATAGGACTCATAGGATCCTGTGCAATGTAAACCCTGGGCTCATGATCCCTGATTCAGGTGGAAGATTGGAATCATAATGCGGGAACTGAAAGCCCAACGCCGACCCACTTCAACCTGCCTCAATCTGATTGCATTACCAGGTCCTCTCCTGGTAAAGGAGCTGACTGAGTGTGACTTACATGAATTGCTGACACGCTGTTTCCAATTTGGACATTTGTACACAGAGTTGTTTGTTTTTTTAACAGCTATGTGCACCGCAAATTAAATGTTCCCCATTTTTCATCTCTTGACGTGACGTCCAGAGGAATAATTTCAACATAATATTTCCCAACTGATTTTTTAAAGGCAGACCTACCTGGTCGGATTGCAATTATGTGTATGAGATGTCAGAAGAGTACTCATCTCATGGAGTTAATGGTAATTATAGCCAAAGCATTAAAAAATAGTGGAGTATAAAGTGATTTGACTGGCAGAGCAACACAATACCAGCTAAAAAAAAAAAACCACACACACAAAAAAAAAAACAAGTGCACAACAGAATCTAAGTAATTCTATGCTGAAGATGTAAAGTACAAGGACAAAGTTGATAGGGAGAAACAGTAAATAAACCAGATTAAAAGCTTATTAAACACTCATAATTATGACAATAATTAAAAGATAAAAAGGATAATAAGGGAAGGAAACTTTGCCTATCCAGTCAGATCACTTGCTTGTAACATTAAAATTGGTGAAAGAAACGTGCAGATTACTCCTGAAAGAAACGTAGCAAATGGAGCTGGAACCATCTTTTGTTTTCAAAATCGCGTATCGGTCTGTTCCTCCTTTTGGTACTTCAGGCTAAGTATTGTGGGGGATCCCAGTACAAAGTCCAGTAAAAAGTACTCAAGTTGTAATGACTTGCTTTGGTGACCCCGGTAGGGATAAAAAAAAAAAAAAGGGAGCGAGGTCAATCATCATCGCCATCGATTTCCTAAGTTACCGTAGAAACTTGGAAATACTGTATAACTCGGACGGGCGCATTCTCTTGAATAAAAACGCGGCACGCACCGATTTTCCTGTTCACGCCACAAATTCGATGTTGTCAGATCCCCTCAGGAAGTGGTTTGAGATGAAAGTGCTTTGGTGCCTGTTCACACTTGTCTCCAGGAATCGTCACAAGTGATCAGATCACATGTTAACGGCAGGTGTGAACGGGCCCTCGGGAGTTGGACGTTTCTAATTTTCCATTCAACTCATGAACGTCGGGGAAATGATTAAGCAAAAAAACACACAGTGGAGCGTGGACTTGACAGCTTTTAAAAGACCCTCGACTATTGAAAATGTTTAGAAGATGGAACAACAAAAAGGAGACGAAGGGACTGAATGATGAAAAGACGACATGTTTTAACACAAGACGTAGTTTTGATGGTGTTTTTTTTTTCTCCCTCAAATCTTAGAAGTGGAGTGTTACTTGCTCCCTCTGTCTGTGCTTGCTTCTTCTATCTTTAAATTTTCACTTTATTTCACTTCTCCTCTGACTTTCCATTTTTGTAACCCCCCCCCCTACTCCTTCAAGCCCCGCCAGCGCCCTCATATTCAGCCTCTATCTCTGCCCGCACCCCTTCTTCGCTCCCTCCTCCCCTCCATACACTAACCCCCACCTCCTCTCCCTCTCCTCGCCCTCCCACTCCCGCTCGCTTTTTCCCCTGGCAGGCTGGTGATTGACACTTACAAATTACCCGGCGGCAGTGGCATTGTGTGTGACCCCTCTCTCTCATCTCCAGCCCGCCGCCGTTTTGTCATCTAATTACTGTGAATCCCCGGCCTGCTCCCCACTGCTGCATTTTTAATATGCCTCCCCACCCCCCTCCTCCCCTCTCCCTGCTCCTTGTCCTTCTTTCTCTCTCTCTCTCTCTTTCTCTCTCTCTCCCCTGGTCTCTCGCATTCTCACAATCCCCTCCGTCCGTTCACCTGCAGCCTACTTTACCTGCTCCTCCATCCAGCACAACCATCGTCTCCATATCCTCCTTGTGCGCCCTCTTCGAGTGTTTTCCCTCCACCACCTCCATTATAATGCCATCACCTCTCTCTGCTCTCCTCCTCCTCCTCCTCTTTGTGGAGTGTCACTCCATCCCACACGATCCCACCGATCCACGTCAATTTCTCTTGTTTGCATTTCACTTTTCATTCCTATCATTAAGGTGTTTGGTAAACACGTTGTCGAGTTCACGTGATCGATATGTGCTAATAAATGCACAGTGGGTTTCTCCGCCATTACGCGATGACACACTCGATGATTGTACCTTCCTGTCTTAACACATACTCACCTCTTAAATCCTATCATTTATTTTAATTGTATAGAGTTGCGTTGATAAACTAAACTGTATTTAATTACACGTAGTTTGCAAAACATCCACTTTTTTTTTTTTATACTTTCTTGTTCATATCAGAAACATAACGCTAATTCATCTAAGAACAATGTAAGTTTCTAATTGGTTTTCATGAGTTTTTTCCAATGCTAACTATTTAATTAGCGCCTCTAAATTGTACAATAATAACAATGAAATCCACAAAGATTTGCTTCATTATAAAAGAAAATATTGGATTCAAAGTTGTTGGAAATTGCACCGCACACAAAACACTCCATGCGCTGTATACATGTCGGTAGAGGTGTGTTCCGTCATGCAAGGACAAGGATAAAGGCTGCTCCAAGTTGTAAAGATTCCAGCATGACAAGGTGCAAATGTTCAGACACATTACACCTGCAGCCGCCGTCTCTTACGCCGAGGCCTCGCCTCGACTTTCTACCTGCTCCTTTTTTATGTGTGTGCGCTCGCATGTGTGTTGTCCACGGCTCAGCTGCCCACAGCCACACTGAGCTCCCCCGCCGATCCCCATCTTCCAGCTAGAAATCAGCGGAGCATGGCAGACTGCTGCTACAGCACCGGCTGCAGATGAAGGGAGGGGAGGAAGGAAAGGCAGCGGGAGAAAGAGCAGGAGGAGATGAAGACAAACAGAAAAGAGAAGCACGGGAGGCTTTGGAAGGTTGCACTCATTTACTGTGTGTGGGTTTTTTTTTTTTTTTTTTTTTTTTTTTTTTTTGGGTGTGTGTGTTTTGGCTGCTCAGCTCTGCAGATCAGAAAGTTTTATTTAGAGTACATGACAGATGCTTGGCAGTGTGGCTGAAGCAGGCGAGGAGAGGCAGCCGGGGCCGGTGCAGGGGCCGACCTGCCCCCGCCACCTTCTGATGTAGCTCCGGGGCGTGTCAGGATTTAGCATGGCCTCATTACCTTGTCATGAGTTTGGAGAAATATGGGCCTCCTGAGAGAGAGGCTCAGGGACGTGGACTGATGAAAACAGAAAAGGAAAGGGGAGTTGACGGCAGACGCGTGGAAAACCCAGAAAGAGATGGGAGGGAGGGAGGAGGTTGGGATGGATGAGGGGCAAAAAAAGAAAGGAGGAATAACGAGAGAGGTAAGAAAAAGTAAGGTAATTGAGAGAGAAGGGGAGGAGAGATGTTGGCAGATGTGGAAAAATAGAGGGACAGCAGGGAGGGATGGAGTATGGTGGGGAGTGGCGAAACTAATGGTCCTGCCTGGAGAGATAGTAGTCAATCAATCATCTTTAAACAAAAGCAGCAGGCCCAGGAGAATATTTAAGAAGTGCTTATTTAATTAAAAGTCCCTTTGCTCATATTTATGAGCCATCCTTCTTTCAAATATTAACCTTCCAGGTCCGAAGAAGCTTTTGACAGCACTCTGAGCTGGCTGGCCTGGATCACAACAGAGCCGGACGCACAGAAGAAATACAGTATGCACACTTTCAGTTTTACACTATTCACTGGTATATGCTTTTATTCTTTTTTTTTTTAACCGATTAATTTCACACCAGTGGTGAAAGAAACAAATCGTCTAGAAAAGGAACAGGAATGACAACAACCCTGTGCCTTTTTCATTCAGCTGTCCTTCACCACTGAGTCGGAGAGAATGCTTATGGTTCAATCTAGTGTTTATTCAATTATTCAAAAATCAAGTCTGACGCATAAACTTATCATAAACCTTCTATACTTACATATTATCTATGGAGAGCTTTGCCTTCAGGTGAAATATCACACTGTGATGAAATGTTAAGTTTCACAGTTTTAATTCCTAAGGAGCTACAAGTCTTTTTGTCTTCGTTCTCATTCATCAGTTTCGTTTTGCACTTGAAATGTCATGTGACATTTAAAGTATTTCAACCGTCTGAGCAAAGGTATGAAAACTGAGGGAAGCCATGAACAATCACATTTAAAAAGTTGCGATAAACAAAAGTCTGTCTTTGTGTGATAAATAATTTTAAGAATTCTACTTAAAGCGTTGTACTTCAAGTGGATGACGCTTTAGAGGAAAACATCTAAGAGTGAAGATTTAAAGGAGCTGAAGCCTACAATCCCCATTATGCAACCGGCAGTGTGTTGATTGGAAACCCATCTTTCTCGTGTCTTAACACCACATTTGCAAATACATTACAGACAGCTATACTATGCATTTCTCCCAAGTGTTTTTTTTTTTTTGTTCAATTTTCCCATTATGATCTTGTGGCTTGTTTTATTGCATATCTGTCTAAATACATTAACATTTAAGTAGTATGTATTGTTGCTGTTGCATTAATCATAACTACTTTGTTTCCAGCTGCACTATAGATGTTATGCAGTGAACTTACATTTTATATTCAGTTTAAATCTGCACATCTACTGCAAGCTCGTGAATTAACATTATTGTTTGTTTTCTAATGTACTCATATTGTTTTTTCTACGTAAATGTCAGTATATTATGAAAAATGCCTAAAAAGCCTAGAAGTCTTCAGCATTTTTGTTGTCTGACCAACATTCCAAAACCCAGAGGAGAAAAAAACAAAACATCTTTTCACATTTGAGTAGCAGCTTGAGTGTTTTATGAATTATAAAAGGATACTGAAACAATTGATGCAGCGAAGGCCAAAGAGATTAAATGACATTTCACAAATGCTGCAGCCTTCAAAGATTATACAGAAGCTTCAAACATTCTTAACAATAAATGCTGATTTCATAATAACTTCAGTTACAATGTGGTCAGTTTATACAACGTTAAATGATGTGAGGAAGGTCTAAGGTCAGTTTTCTATTAATGGGAATGTTTGCATATGTTTAGAATGTTGCACATTTGTACATTTTCTTGCTTTTGCGCAGAATACGACAGAGCTTTGTTTTGTTTTGAGAGGAAATCCCCCAGAGGCTGCTGTGCTCACAGACAGACGAAGCAGCATTGCTTCTAATATGCCCACAAAAATGTCATAGAAAGAAAGTGCTGCTTCAGATTCAGGCATTATTAGATTTATCCAAGCTATTATTGCTGCTTTTAATCCCAGTTATATCCTGAAACTGAAAAATCCGCCACTTATCGATTGTTACTATTATTTTGAGGTTTGTGTTTTATTGTTTTGATTAAAACAAAAGTAACCGACTTATTATTAAAGCTGGATTTTGTAAAGCAGACGAGTTATTCAAAACACTATTTTAGATTTTTGATTCATTTATTTGCCCGGGACGACTTGGAAAGACAGTGACTGTTCTGTTGTTGTATTTCGATTTTCCGTACAGAAGAAGCAGTTGTTATTTCAGTATTTTTAAATAATTTTTGTACCATTGATTGTCAAATTGATATCATCTCAGTGATAATAAGGCATGTTGAGTTAAAACTGTGAAGCCTGTCTGCATTTGGGAGATTTTTGTTATATACCTGAACATTATAGACCTATATATTATATATCATTACAATTGTTAATATTCCTGTCGTGAACTGATAACTATTTAATGTGACATCTATCTGATGTTGTTCGTGCAGGAAAGAACTGTTCGACAAATTAGGATGTCGTATGATACTCTGAATGAAGGTTTCTACAAACCAAAACATCAGCAACAATTACATTTATGTAGCTTCGCAAGAGTAGCTGGTGAGATATTGTTATTGACTCAATCACTGTTCTTTTTACAACCTTTAATTCTGGTAGGGAAGTTTGATGATTCAGAAGATGGGGTCATCTCGCCATGCTATGAGAACCCCTGTCCTAATAGCATATATATATGTTTTTTTTTCTACATGTAATAGATGTAAAAGGGTTATTATTTTCACATGTAATAGATAAATAATCTGGAGCTTTTAAGTAATATCTAAAACTGCATGTCAAAGGAAGTATTGAAGAAAAATAACGAGAAGCTAAATGAAGGGTTAATTTGACTGTTTGCTGCATGTCATTGAAAAGAAAATTCCCAAAGTTTGCCCCCTTATGCGCATGTTAAGACATCACTCTGTTGTATTCTCTGAACATCTCCTCTATGTTCTCACTTGTGGCTGCGCAGTTTGCACATCCATTACGCCTAAGCGTGGCCTCATGCTTCATCTCCCCGTCTGCCTCTCTGCAGCTGGCATTCGGAGCTGACATGAAGCGGAGGGGCGGATTTCTTCTTGGTGTTCTCACATGTTCACACGCATCTTCAGACTGCGGGGACTATCAACACTTCACAGGGTTCTCAGTTTCTAATGAGAATGAGATCACAGGTAATGTTCACTTAGGACCTTCAAAAACACTTCACTTCACATAACTGTTTCATGAACCCATTGCTCACTGTGTGGAATCACCTCACTGTGTTCAAGCACCCATCTGAAAGGCTTCTTCATTACATTTGGATTCCCCTTCCTGGAAATTATGTGTGTACATGCTATCAACGGCCAAAAGCTGCAAAAAATAAACGACCCCAAAACAAAACAACTACACACAGGTGGAGTGAGGACGATGAAGCGGCAGACAAGTGAGGAGTCACAATGCCTGTCATTCTTTGGCATAAAGCAAAATAGAGGGGAACAGTTATCACATGGCTTGGCACTCGACAAGCTGGATTCAAACACATAACACCAATTTAAAACAAACAACATACAAACAAAAACACGCAAAAAACGAGGTTTGAAGAGATTAAAGTTTTCTTCTTTTTATTTTTATTTTTAGAGGTTATAACAAAAATAAACAAGCGGAGGGCAAAGGTGTGAATAATTTTTTGTTAAAACACGCGTGTCATGACTGCATTTCTAAGTGTAATTGAGATTAATTAATATATGAAAATCATCTCAAGAGAAAACTTTCACTGAAACAACAGTTGGAGCCTACCTCAATAAAGACGGTTCTACTTTTCCCATTAGCCATTAATGACTCCATCAGGGTGCATTCTGGACAAGTTTCCAGTCCTCATATGTATTAAAAGGTAAATAGAGAGATAGACAATTGTACACATGAACCTGCTCTCACATCTACGAGCAATTCTGAGTGACCAGTGAGCCTGAAAACCGGTTATATAATTAGGGGGAACATTAAAAGTCCTCATAGAAAGGTAGGACTTGAACTGGGGATGTTCTTGCTGTGAAGTAAGAGTACAAACCTCGACACCACCATGCGACTTTATCCCAGGTGAGGTGAAACTCATCATAGCAGTTTGCCATATACAAATAAAATGCACCTAACAGTCATTGTTTCATCGGTGTGTTGACTTATATAAGGGATGAAATCGCTTTTTTCTTTATGTTTTTTGGATTTTCTCATTATTGTTACTTTCTTTACCAGTGAGACATTGCGGTGATAGTCTTGTTACAAAAGTCAGCATGTAATGTTTTTTTCTGTTGTGACAGAAGTAAAGGAAGAAAAAAAAACATCTGCCTTATCTTGTCTTAGGTTTGCAAAGCAACTTCTTACTGGAGGTAAGTTTTACCTCCGGCACACATTTTCAATACTTAACAATGCATAGTTTTGTGTCTTCAATGTACTTTCAATACAGATTTTTGCATTTTCAATTGACACAAGTCCTTTCAATGCATATATTATATTTCTTTCTATGGTGCAGAAAGGAGCAGGAGTGTGACACTTCACGGCATTGCAACATCTTACTGAACATACAGCTGAAAAAAGTCTAACTTCTATAAATGTATATGGTATAACACATATCAAAAGTATTAAATTGAGATAATAGGAATTTAACAGACGGAGGGGGTTAAGAATAGACTGACTACCACTACATTTTAAGTGGAACCAAAAAAAAGAAAAGAAAAATCAAATTAACAGCATTCAGATATCAGAGAACAATATTAAAACAGAAAAGAAAAAAAAAAGGAATGTGGCTAATTTGATATTGTACTGCAATAAGCGTACAGCAAATAATTTCAAATGTGATTTGCGCAGGTTTATGATTGAGATCTCCATTATAAGAGAGATGAAATTACAATTCATTAAAAAGTTAATGAGAGGTCTTTACGAGACGGAGAGTTTGGGAAACTAACTTCAACTCCACAGTGTGTGATCTGCTGGAAACTTTTGTAGAACCACCATGAACTACAGCACACTACGAATCTCAAACTTTTTAATAATTTCATATTTCTCTATATACTGTAAGTTAGTTTGATGGAGGAGTTGAGTCGTTCACTATTAGTGCTGCTCGAGAAACATTTTGAGGTCGATCTTCTCTCTGATATTAAAAATCTGTTGTTTTCTTACTTGATCAAGGTCTTATATGCTGTATTTTGCTTTTATCACCTGAGTAGGTGGTGAAATAAATAAACACATTTTATATTTTTGACTGGCAAGTCTCTCTGGATCTTACACTCAGAGGTACAAATGTCACAAATACAAATTATTCTTTTCAGTGATTTATGTGTTAATACTAATATAATGAACTGCTTTAGGTAAATTCAGTGTTGCAATTCTGATACCAGTTATTGTTCAGGAGGTAAAACACATGTCAACACTGTTAATGTTTGCAGTATCTTTAAGACCCTTTTGAGGTTTAAGCCAGCTAAACGAATTCAAATCTCCTAAGTTTTCTCTAAGACATACTGAAAATTGCTTCTTTTCGCACTATTTTCCCTGATTGTATATTTTAGAAAAAAACAAGCTGATTTCTTGAAAGGAACCCCTGATATGTTGGTCGTCTCTTCTTAAAGTTGCTGGATTTGTTTTCACAAAATAAAACAGATAATTACAGACACATGAAACACATCAGAGCTGATAAATACATGGAAATGTATTTGTCTTTGGGGCTCAGATTTGTAACACCAGCAAGTGTACTCGAGCTGCAGATGTGATACACATCACAGTATGGGAGTGACATCCCATTTTCAATTTTTGAAATAGTTTTGTGAAGTTAAAATGAGTATATTCAGCATTTGCATACATTTGTTTTTGCAATCACAGTAAGCAATTTATTTCACAGTATCAATCAAACATCCGACATTAGTATGTTTTGTGTCACCCGAATGAGAGCGGCTGCCTTCGTCAGAGAAAATTGTAGAACTGTATCTCTGGCGACTACGTGGCCGTGTTTGAGTTCATCCTCTGCAGTCTTCCAGACGAGAAGTCGATGAGAAAGGAAGTCAAACAGCCGTCTAACGTCATCAGCACACCCGACTAACAAACAACTGATGGCCGACTCCAAAATGTACAACTATGAAGGATAAATTCCACTATTATTATTATTTCCTTGCAATATTTTAATCCTTCCGTTTGCATATTTAGTCTGTAAAGGAGATATTGGCACCTGACGGCCTCATTCCTATACTTTCCTGCCATGAATCAATGTAACATTTAAGAATGTTAGTCTCACAGGTGGAATGGTTAATGGTCCTTTTAAGCACATTAGAAACAGGTATCAATTTAGATTACTTCGAATGACTGTTACAGGGTCTATTCCACAGTAAACAAAAGAAAAAGAAAAAAAAACTAAAGAAGCAAATATATGCATATTGATTAAAATGAAAGACATGCAATTAGTCCTTTGTATTAGATTACTAAAGATAACTCTTATAAATCCTCAGGGTTAATGTGTTCCATCATTATTTCGCCCTCCGGTCATGAAGGTTCAATTTTGGATGAACAAAATTGTCCATCCCCGGTGTAGAGGAATAAAAAAAGGAGTTCTTCTGCCTCATTTATAACAGTAAGAGCTGCTTCACTTAGGACAATTTTAGACCTGTGTGGATATACTGGCAGACACAGACACAAAACATCAATTGCTTTTGCATCCTAATTGCTTTGTGAGCGACCTCAGTCTGCAAAATCTCAGAAGAAATTCCTTCTTTCTGCCAAAACGTTTCTTTTTGCTGCTGTACCAGTTCACATATTATAGCTATTACTCATGTTAGTGGGTTTTAGACCTTTTTATGTTGCAAAACAGCTTCTTTGTTCGCATAGACATTATTTTGCCTTATTTCTATGAGTTTTCTGCTAAAAAATTAATTCTAATGTTGAGTGTTTTTCCGACAGCAGATGAAGTATTGTATTTCACACGCGGACAGCATACACTCCATACACAGTGCTTTATTTATGTTTCTGTTGCATTATGTATGTGCAATGAGATGGAGAACTCAGGTGAATAGAAGAATAAAGTACAAGGTGACAGAGAAAAAACATTATAGGCAAAGATGGGGGGGGTTGAAGGGAATGTACAATAATCGTTATTTAAAAAAAAAAAAACACTTTCTGTATCTTTGTTACAAAGATAGGGAAATACAAATAATAACAAAAAGAATACAGTAAATAACATTAAATCTAATAAAAGGTGGTAAGAAATTATGTGAAAATGAACTTCACACATTTTCAAAAGCTTGCCAGAAAAGCTGTTTTGAACTTAAAGACGCCAAAGACCCAGTGTGTCTTTTTTCAGCAGGCTCAGAGTCCCGGAATCTAATATATGAAGTGTATACTTGAGTATTTCTGTGCAGTGCAGAAGGAGACTGACAAGCAGGTCCGAGAGAGGGAAAGAAGGAGAGGAAAGAGGAAAGAGGAAGAGAGAGAGAGAGAGAGAGAGAGAGAGAGAGAGAGAGAGAGAGAGAGAGAGAGAGAGAGAGAGGTTATTGCTGGAAAGCGTGAAGACAATAATGCAAACTGACACTTCAGAAATGAGATACCAGTTGCCTTGGCAACAGGCCCTGGGCTAGGGGGCTACCAGGAAAGGGGTGAGGACGGGTGAGGGTGAGGGAGCGCGGGTGAGAGGGGCTGCGGCGAGGGCCGAGATAGCGAGTAAATTACGTTTGATTAGAAGCGCAATCATTTGAAAAGAGCAGAGAAAAAGCCTGTGGTGACGCATTCCAGCGATCAATGAGGGACAGGAATGTGGTGGATGCTCCGCACACAAAGCTGCTGCCAGCAGACAGATGTGGCTCTCAAGGGTTCCTCTCGAGTGTTTACCTTAAGAAGCACTCGAGTTTGTTTCAGGCCGCTGGAAAACAAATAGCATTGCGTGTAATTGTGCTCTGTGGAGTCAAAGAGTTCGCGCTGGGGAATCACTGCGATTCTTGATATTTTTGTTTGTTTGAGAGAGGTGGAAAGACACGCCTGGTGAAAGAAGAGCACACATTGATGATTTGAAAAAAATTCAAAATATAATACACTCCAAAAAGGCAAAATTATGCATTGGGCTTTTAACGGTAGGTCAGGTGTCATGAAACCTGAATTGATCCAACAGCATTTTAAAGCCGGGGAATTAACTTTTCAGGAGTCATCAGAATCCCACTGAAAGCTGGACGGACATTTATCAGACGATTACAAAATGTCATGATCACGTCTAGCAAGTTCACACCACCGTAAAAAGGACTGGAATGAGCTGATAGAGAGTAAAACAATACTGTCATGGCAGTAGCCCTTAACGGATTACATGAAATCCGCCATTTACAGTTATTTTTTATCACAGGTCAAATTAGTTAGGGAAATGCAAAGTTGCTGTCTGTCACGCTCACAAAACCGCCGAGCATTGCATCTGAAGCTGTTGTCTCCTGTTACTATTTCACCAGACTCCTGTTCACGAGACGAGGAGTAACTCATTAATCCTGAAGAAACGCAGCACATCTGAGAAAAACACGGAAGATTCCTTAAAATCAACATCAAATAAAGTTTAAAGAGCTTTTCGCTTCTGTCTGCAGTGCAGTTCGTGGAGTTTGTCTAAGCTGTTCTTTTGCTCATTCTTGTTGTTGTCACAAGTTCAGAAATCAATTTTGTCCAAGAAGCGCAAACATCCAGATTGTAGAGCATCTTCCTCAGGCCAATGGCTGTAACCTCAGCTGAATATATGGATTGAATCAGTCGTCAGACTGACCCACAGAGTGCTGACAGCTCGGCTAATGTGTCACAGCAGCAATGAAATAATCAACTCTGTGCACTTTATTAAAATGAGCAGACTTCTAATAGATCCAAATGTAGTAATATTCACACTATTATATTGACAGTATTGAAACAGAACGTGAATTTCTGCAGGGGTGGGAAAAAAAAAACCCTCTAACCTCTAAACTTTAACAACAAATAGAATAAAAAGGATCTAAAAATCACGTGTGTGCCAGAGCCTGATATATTCCTATTCCTCTGTGCCACAGAGCTCCTTCAAAAATAAAACACTGAGACACACCATCCACACGCTGGGGGTTTGTTCTTTGGTTATGACAAACAAGAGCAGTGTAGTTTACATTGAATCATTTACACGTGCGTCATCCTGCTGCCAGAAATACTCAGGAGAGATCCAAATGTGTATTTATCTGCTGCCGACAACAGTCCTCGGCAAGCGCACTGTTTACTCCACCATCAGCGACGTTTAGTTAAAAACTACTGCAGCCAGCTATTTCGGGAAATCACTGAGACCTTTGATCGAGAAAAAAAAAAAAAAAGGCAAGAAATGTAGAAGGTACAGAATATGGTCACTTGCCCGATAAAGTGATCCTCACAGTGGTCGCGTAAGCCATCTCTAATCTTTTAAAAACATGAATAGAAACAAGGCAGTCTGTGCTCGATCTGCATAGTATTTCTGCTCTGAATACGCTGGTTTAAACTGAGTTCATTGACAACGTCACATAAAGCTGTATGGGCAACTCATGTCACTTTTCTCTGCCTATATTGGAACCACAAATCTGTCTGAGGGAGCTTCGCTTTACAGTTCGAGGAGTTTACAAGAGTCTCAATCCTCTTTAACAAGGAGGGGGGAAAGTAAATAGGAGCTGCAACTGTGAGGGATTGCTCCTTCTGGATGAACAGATATATGTGAGGGGCAGTTTATGTCCAGAACAAATCGCGGTGGTAAAATCATAGCGTGAACAATCAGTTGACTGTAAGTAAAAGGTGAATAAGGAGCGAAGACGATGTTGAGTAACCGCTGCCAATCAGAGGCCGTGTTCCACTTTCTTGTCGTCTTTTTAACTGACGGGGTGGTAAAAATCTGTCTGAGCTTTCTTGTCCTCTTGTCATTTTAATTTTTGCAGAGATGATAAGAATGTTGAAGGAAAGCATAATTTTTCCACAGATGAAACCTTCAAAGAAAAAAAACCCCCAACTAATCAACCATCCGAGTTGTGGAAGAAACAAAACAGGCTTTCTGTAGGTAAAGGCCTCCAAAGCCTCGACTCAAACTTGTGACTTTCATTCTGTGAGATGATGGTGCTAAACCACTCCGCCAAAGTGGCCGTTGGCTGAGTAGACATTTGTATTAAAGAGCAGTTGAGCAGGTGTAACTAATGTTGTGGTTAGTGATTTTTAGCACTTTGGACAGATGTGTATTGTTTTAAAGGTGCACATACTTTCATTTAGGTCTGATAATTAGCCCCAGGAGAGTACTGAAGTGTTGATTATACCTCAGGGGAGAAAAGTACACTGCAATATTTTTGACAGGGTAGCTGACAAAGGAACCAACAGCAAATTCCCCGCCTAATAAAACTACCCAGAGAGTACCTTTTGTACTTTTAAAGAAATTATTATAATAGTATGAAACATAATGACGGAGTACTTAACTGTGGGCTTTGACTCAGCACAGATGTGAGCAAATCCACAACTTCCAAAGCCTTTCTTTAATTGGCAATAGATATAAAAGAGAACAGAAGAACAGGAAGGCTCTTTTAGATCAGCAAAACTCATGAGGAGGTTTTACGAGCATCCAAAGCACAAATAGTTACAGCTTCAGTTGCACTCAGCAGAAGGTAAAACACAGAAAACACCGAAAAACACAGCTGGGAATCTGAAACACCTCAAACGCTTTCCAAAGTAAAAATACGTCCAGATTTTTTTATTGCTTCGTGTCATTTTCACATCATCCTCCTCTTAAACTAATGGACTCATCAAGTCATTTTAACATGTTGTATGCTAAATAAAATAGCTCTTCTTTTGGATACCAGAGGTGGCAAACATCATGAAGCACTGGCCTGGGCACAAAAGAAGAAAAAAAAAAGAGAGAGAATTTTGGTCAAGAAATACAAAGGAAAACCGTACAGTCCATTAGTTTAAGAATGTGTCCATAGAAATCCTTTTAAACCAATGTACTTGAATTTGCCATCCTGATTATGTCATAGCATGCAGGGTACAGCAAAAAAAACCTGTTTCTATTCATATAAATACTGCGATTTTTTTCTGCATACAGTTGCTAAAAAAATAAAGCATCAGATTTGCCCAACCCCTCTGGCTTCATACATTTGTTGAACAAGGCCTTGTGGATAGTTAAATACAAGCTCAGAAGATTAAGGAACATTACAGACTTGTCAATGTAGCAATTGTTTTCTGTGCTTCAGGGTGTTTTTTTTTCTTCTTTCTATAATTATTTTTTTTTATCCTTGGAGTTGTAACTACTTTGCATAACTGCTATGAGGAAAAACTTTGATGTAATCACCCTCTCTTTTAGTTATACTAGATATAACATGACTTTTCACACTTGTGAGCAAGAAGAGTCTGACTATCTGAAGCAGTAAAATTTTCCACATATAAATAATTGCAACGTACAAAAAAGCAGATCCCCCTTCGCACTTAATAATTACGCATACACGTCAACAATTTCTAGCAGCCAAGAACACACAACAAAGAATTAGGTTTGCGAAATATAAACATGGGCACACACATTTGGACGTTGATTTCTGAAGAGGGAGCACAGACTAATTAAAATAACGTAAAATAACATACTTTACTGATTTAGCAAGTTTGCCTCTGTGATTGTGGAATATCTGGTATCTATTCCCGACTGCACAAAAAACTGGGAGGAGTTTATGCCGATAGCACAATGTGTGAATAATAATGTACAATTTACACTTACAGGTGTGCTTGCATGGACATGGACCCTTTGCTGGTAAACACACATAATAACCACTGGCTGGGCCTTCAGCTGAGAGCAAATTAGAACTAAAAGATGCTGGACTTACATTCATTAGGTGGCCAGAAGCATGAGTCAGAATAAATGTGAACAGGTTATCGTAACTGCCTCGATGTGTCGTAAACCTCTATTAGTCACATCCACTGTATATTGTAGTAACACATGAATCGATACAGGAAGGAAGACCTTCGACGGCTCCTTCTTTGTTCAGGTGAGGATTTTATTAAATTTTATACCGAGTCCACAATGGTAACCTGAACAGTCACTCTTAACTTCAGAATCTTGTGAATCTCCTGAATCTTCACAGTCTTGTAATCCGATCTCCAGCAGCTGAGGTCAGCGCTATACTTGCTACGACATTGAAAGACAAATGATTGGCCTGCGATTCACGTACCGCTGCTATCGGCACTTTTAAAATACAGACTTACACGTACAACAGTGTGAAGTACATCTCAACATGTTACAGGCACGCGGCATTGTCAGACTGGGAAGCGATGTGTGAACGTTTTGCCGGCTTTGCACCGCAAGACAAGTAATTATGCACCAGTCCAGGAGGCAGCCATCATTACGCACCTGGTCTGTGGAGAACACCGATAGCGCACTAGCGCCGCGTTTTTGTTTTTGTTGTTGTTGGTTTTTGTTTTACCTCAAAATAAACAATCTTACTACAGGGGAAGATCCAGGACAAAACAAAGGGTTTTGATAAACATTGCACTGTAGTTCGGGTCAGTGCAGAGTGTTAGTGAACGGTTCAGAGTGGGAGCAGGTCTGTTTGCGGGTACAAGGAATGACTTTGAGGGCTGTTGAAGTGAACACGCATGATGCTGTTACATGCACCGACCTTTGATTGAAACGCTTTTAAAAGTGCATTTCGAGAGTCTTGCTGTCATTTCAAATGTGCATATATGCTTGCAAAGTCAATAAATCTGAAGCAAACTTGTGAAATGTCAAAATTTTAAGGACTGGTGTCTCAGTCTGCATAAATTTGGAAGTAAATATTATCCTAATCATGTGTACGAAGTTTATAAAGCATTGTGTGTTGCCTCCAGCAGCACAGATGCACACACATGCTTGCTGCATTGTTGTGTACACACACACACACACACACACACACACACACACACACACACACACACACACACACACACACACACACACACACACACACGCTCACACACGAACACACACACGAACACACACACACACACAGGCACGCACACGAACACACACGGACACACGTGCACAGAGGCAGCAGAATCGAATGCGATAGGGAAGTGAAAAATGATTAACCCAGGGTCAGCTCTCAGCCTCAATCTCGGCAGCGCTCAAAGAACATCCTCGCCTGATTTACACTCGTCATGTTCCACAGCACACATTTGCATATATTTATTAAATTCACCACGCGTTGGAGAATAAAATATAACGGGGTGGAGGGGATGGGAGCACCAGGAAAGGAGTGGAGGAGGGGAAACGAGGGAGGGGGTTATTTAAAGGAGGCGTGTTTCTGATAGATTTGCCTTTCATTCATATTCATTTGTTCTCTCTTTGGCTCTATCTCCCTCTCTCCCTGTGTTTTGTTCATTAGCATGGAGGTCAGCGCAGGCATCAGATGTGACTGCTCAACGCTTTAGGGAAAACATTGCTGTTGGTCAGCCTATTGAATTGACCTTGTTATCATTGTGACAGACTGTGTTATTTATCAGTTAGTTAGATAAGCCAGCATGGAGGATGGTGATAGTCTACCCCACATGAAATGAGTCTCTGTACTGAATCTGCATTGACAAACACAGCCCCGGGGTGTTTTCACATGTGCTCACGAAACTCGGTTATCTTCAAGTGTGCCAAAAAGTGAAGCAAGAGAAAATGAGCTGTCTTTTAAAGACGACTTACAATATGTTTCTGTTTGCTTCTGTGACAGCTCTATATTTAAGGCCATGCTCATGTGGAAAAACGTACAGAGAGATGGCAAGCTGTAAATGTTAGCCATGTATTTCGACCTCCAGTGGCCTCAGTAATTATAACAGGGGAGAGGCGGAAGCAATGGGAAGGATATTGGCTCAAAGATAAGCAGAGAAGTGCTCCACTGGACGATGGGCTGGATAAAACCATGAACATATACAGGCCTTTCATTTGCAGAGTTCAAGCGAAGAGCGTTTTCCGCTTGAATCCTAGAACCGGGAATTCCAAGTTGTTTTTGAGATCGGAATCCCAAGTTTGACATCGGACAATTTCAAGGACTGCAAGTTGTCTCCATATCAACCTTTTGATTGGCATCAAATCAACCGGAGGAAGAAGGGTTGATTGGATGGATCCTGAACCGTTGAGGTGAGTACAACAACTAATAATATGTTCCAGTTGCCCTTCAAACCTTTCTGCATTGAAACATGTGGCTATAAGCAGTCCAATACTTTTTCTATGGCACTGACAAGATTTGAACGAGTTATTTAACTCTGTAGTCTGTGATGCATCAGCATTTGACAAATTTCACATGGGTTCAAAACACAAGAAGCCGGCTGCACGTGTCTTTATGATGCCATCGTGTTGGTGACACCGACACCCAGGCACTGCAACACGGCAGGATAAACAAAGGTCAAGACACTGTCTCTGTAGGTTGCTGACAAATCTCCTCCTCCCCACAGATCAGCAGAAGATCCCTCGTCTGTGCCTCTTGCAGGTTCAGCACTGTTTTATGTGAATTTCCAGCACGATCCACTCGCTTGTGCATGCAATATAATAATGTTTTGATGACATGATTTAACCGGGGTTGACATTTACAGCGTCCACTGTTCATGCCTGTGCCGATCAGATACCAACCCTGACAGGTCAGCTGACCCTCCTCTGCTTGCCGATTGAACACCGTCACACCGACCGAACGACAAGCAAAGGGGGTCAGGATTAGCTCAGTGTGAAAAGGACAAAACATGCACCTCTGGCTCAGTGTTGCTTATGTGTATGCAGTTATAGTGTTTTTTTTTTTGTTTTTTTTTTGAGAATTAAGTGCATGTTTGTTTATTTATATTCGTAAAGCACTGGTGTAAGGACGACTATCTTGAAGGGGTCCATAGAGTTTCCTGATGATGATTCCATTTCAATGCTACAGACACTTCTTTTATGAGAAAGTATCTTTTTAGCAAATTATGGAGCACTAATCCGATTTAGCTGATAGCTCACATAGCCGTCGCTGGAACTTCTACTGCTGGAAAGTTACCTCCTTTATCGTTCAGGTGTAAACATATGTTTGATCCGACAGACGGCGCACTTGTGGTTTGGGCCAAATGATCTTTTAAAATGATTTCCATGAAGTCATCAGGATGAATTGCTCATCTTTGAACTTCTTAATCCTGATTTATGACCAGACACTTGCAACACAGCATCCCCATTTGCCTCAGTGAGGGAAGGATGATTATCACCAGTCATACCCTATGTTCATGTTCAGGCGGAGGTAAGATGGTGAACATGGCCCTCGTAAGCTTGTTTGCACGCTGATGCTGCATTTAGCCGGCAGCTTCACGGAACTGCTAAACTCTCAGTCGAGTTTCTTTTCTGCTTCTTTAGCTTTTTATGGGTTGGCGTTTCATTAACATTAAAACGAGGGGATAATCATCTTGATGAGTGGACTCATTAAGTGTAAATTTAGCCCTCATAGACTTGTTTAAAACACCAACAAACAAGATGTTTTTCATTTAGCCCAGAAACACGTTTACTCATTTAATTAGCAAAATGTTTCCACCCACTCCCTCCGCAAATCTTGCTATTAGCATGAAGCTTTTTCTTTTTTTTCTAAATGACTTGTCAGACGTCGATTGTTCAGTTAGTACGCTTAATGTGAAAAAAAAATAAAAATCTGCTGATTAATCATCCTCGGATTATCCAAAAAGTGAACTCCTCCCACTGTCACTGTGCTCTCTGAACCGTCGCACCTCCACTCCCCCGCCCATCCTCCCGCCTCACACCGGCTGACGTGAGCAGCCGTGGCAGGCGAGATCAATAAGGCTGAAACCTGTCCAGAGCTTTAATCCATCAGAGGCGAGTGGCGAGAAGAGACTTGGCAAGAAAGCCATCGCTCACATTCAAACCTCGGCCCGCTCCTGCTTCAGCCTCCTAAATGCTCATCTGAAGAAAACTGTCAATCAGCACATCATTGTGATGATTCTCTGCTGGTTTAAATTGATCTCTGATCATATCTATCTATCTATCTATCTATCTATCTATCTATCTATCTATCTATCTATCTATCTATCTATCTATCTATCTATCTATCTATCTATCTATCTATCTATCTATCTATCTACCGATTTGATGTGAAAGGACAATTATATATTGACTAAAATAACCGTTTTTCACAGCAAAGTATTTTGTATTTCAACTTTCGTTCTGTTCTAAATCTAACTTTGATACTTTCATACACATGCTGTCATTGTGATTAATGATATGTACAGAAAATGTGGAAAAAAAAAATCTATTTGATCTAATTTTAGTTTTGCAATGTTGTAAAGATATTTCTGAACATATCTTCAAAGATATTAGATAAAAGTCTTTCTGTCTTGGTTTTTGTGTATTTTTTAATGTTTTTCTTTTAGTTAGTCTCCTTGAACATGTTTGAATTAAAGTTTTATCACCCATTATTTCGGGTAAAATTGCAAGAAACTTTAGTTTAGCCTTCTCAAATTATAACCACATTTTTATTTGCTCTGCTGTGTTACTTTCCTCCGTTTATTATTTTTAGCTCTGCTTTATTTTGGTCTATCTCTTTTAGGTTAAGTTTTTTATTACTGAAAGTATTATTTTCATTTCATTTTGCATCTATTGGACATTATAGTGCATCATTGTCATTTCATCATTGTTTTGACTGTTTTTTTCAGTTTTTATTATCACCTTGTCAATCAGGTTTGCAGCAACTTGAACCACTCTAACCTGAACAAATTGCAGTAAACAGAAGGTGTTTGTCTGAATTTCTTTGTCAAAATTATGGATTTAATGTGTTACAGGAGAGGTGAAACGTGCAGGTGCGTGTACGATGATGTCTCATGTATGGTATTCTTTATGAAAACAATCATAATTTTGATTCTTAAATGCAATGTTTTACCATTTAGTTAATTTTCTTCATTGTGGCTTAATCATTAATCAACATTACACTCGTGTATGCTTTTTCTATTTTTGCCTTAAGATAACTATGTGTCTTTGTGCGTGTGCGTGTGCGTGTGCATGTGTGTGTGTGTAGCAGGTTTAAAGTTTATGCACTTTACAAAACTATATTCAGTAATGTTGTTTGCACATGTATCGGCACATACGCATATGTGTTTGCCTAAGCAGTATTGTATGTGTAAATATACATACAGACATAGTGTATAAATCCCCCGCAGCATTAACATATAAATAGGCCTATGTGCGCAAATGCACAGAGCAAATAAAATGCAATGAAAGAAAGAAACAAACAAACAAAAACAAAAACACTGAGCAATCTCCACGGCCTCTGATGGGCTGCGAGCCAGTCAGCCTACCTCCCTGGAAGGCCCCCTGTCTGATATGTAGTAAAACAATTGGCAATAGGGATGAGAATCTCTCTCTCTCTCTTCCTCTCTGTCTCTCTCTCTCTCTCTTTTCCTCTCTCGCTTGCCTCCACTGACTTTCTCTCATTCAGACACACACACACACACACACACACACACACACACACACACACACACACACACACACACACACACACACACACACACACACACACACACACACAGTGTGTGTATGGCAGAAGACCAGCCGTCTGTGCCAGTGGGCATATAGTGGGACCGCTGGGCATGCTGGGACCAGCCTCAGGAGTTAAGACTCGCTGATCTACAGCTGCAACCAACCCAGCCGTCGCCGCGGCTCGACGCGGGCGAGAGACGGACTGAGTGTAGCCCAGGGATTCATGCTCCGACACGCCGCTTCAGATGGACAGAAACACACAGGCTCTTCACCATCACATACACATATACACACACAAAGACGTCTGTCTGGGCCTGTGCCATGTGTGTCTCAGCTGTGCCAGTGTTGTCCCTCCCCCCCCGCCCTCGCTCTCTCCTCAGGCCTGGACCTCCCGCGTATGCCACCCCTCTACACCCTCGTCTCCCTCCTCCTCCTCCTTTGCTCCTCCCTGCCGGTAGCCTTTGTGGGCTAATTAGCGGTGAAATTGGTGAATTGCAGGCTCGGGCACACACAACCAAGCATTCAAACAAGCACACACACACACACACACACACACACACACACACACACACACACACACACACACACACACACACACACACACACACACACACAAACACACATGCACACATACAGTTGGTGAATTGCAGGCTCAGGCACAGCAGTGCAGACACTTCAGGATAGCCAAGCGCCACTTCAGCCCCTGAAAAGCCTCTGAAATGGGGCATGCAACACAAAGACAGGAGTGGAGAGGAGAAGAAAGGACATTGTAGAGGAAGAAGGAGAGAAAGAGTGCAAGCAGAGGTGGAAGAATATATTTGCTCCGGTTTTTTCTCATGTCGTTTCTGCATGCGAATGTTGACATTCAAATCGATGCCTTTTTTTTCTCCCCCCCCACTCTCATATACATTCACAGCTGAAATGTATGAGTTGGAGGGATACCTGACACTCACCTGTGTGCCATTAGCTCATGGTGAGGAGTCAGTGAGTGCCTATTTCTTTGATGGAGTGAGAGTGAAAGAGAGCTTCCAGTCTGTAATGATTTCTGTGATGGACGACACTCATTCCGTCATCCCTCCATCCCACCCACACCCCATAAATTACCTCTCATATTAACAGGCTGTATTAAAACCATGCAACGTGTTAGGGCTCTCATTTAAAATTAATAAGTGGTAATTATGGAGGGAGGGAATCTGATGAGGAGAAAAAAGGGAGGCTGAAAAAGGGAGCCTGAGATTTAAAGAAAAAAAAAAAAAAAGACCAAAGTGAAAATAATAAAAAAAAAAAGGTGTGAAAGGATTCAAAGAGTTATCTCTGAGGAATCTCGTTGCCATTTCTCATGTGTCCTAAAATAATCAACAAAAACATGGAGGACAGTTTCAGCCCCACACATGTTTCGGTTGAACGCCACAAACAGCAGCCACGGCGACAACATGGCTCCTCAGCTGAGCATGAAATAAGAAAAGTGAACGGATGACGGGAGGACAGTCACACACTTGTATCCGCCTGACGCTCGCCGAGGGGCAGACACCGAATATGAGAGAGGACAACAAACAAATTAACTGTAAATGACGACACATTTGTCATCCGTCATCCTGCACAATCAGCTCAAGACGACTATTGAAAGTCTCTATAAACCATCTTTCTCGTCTTTCCACGTCTTCCATTAAAGCGCAGCCAGTGAGCTGCTAAAGGATTATTTAGTTTTATAGAGAACAGAATCAGTTCACATCTTTATATGTCTGATTTCCTTGGACTGGAGATGAAACGTCTTTTTAGGAGATTTTTGGCTATAAGCCTGAAATACGGTTTGTACTTGACAAAGACTGAAAATATCTCGATTCTCTTTATTCAAAAATGGTATTTTAGCTCACTCTTGATTTTTGAAACTTTTAATGTCATAATAAAAAGCCGTCTGCTGCGCCCATGTGAGTAGGTGTAAAAAGCAGCTTATAGTGTTTCGAAAAACACGTCAGAGTATCACTGTGACGCCACATTGGTGTAGAGGTTATTGCTCTTGTCTCACAGGGAGAAAATCCCGTGTTCAAGTCCTGCCTCGGGTGGACTTAATGTGTAGAATTTGCATTTTCCTCCCTGTGCATGTTTGGATTTTCAATGATTTGTTTCTAAATTTGCCTCCACTGTCACGTTGTTAAGTCGTTTCCTTAAACTGCTGACCACACAAAAATAGCCGGATTGGTCTTTCTGAGGCAAGTTCACATGTTCTTCCCGTGCGTGCATGGGATCAGTCGTTTGTTTTTTTCTAAATTGCCCCTCGGTGTGAATGTGAATGAGTGCAGTTGTCCTTCGCACTGCGTTTGCCCCGTGATGAACTGATGACCTGTCCGGGATGCAGCCTGCCTTCTCCGACAGTAAGCATCCATCCGTCCACAGCCTCCATGTTAGAATGACTCAGTTAGTTCATGATAAATGAACCCTCCCTCCGGTAAACAGGATTTCAATGAACTCATATCCAATGAGAGAACAGCTCCGGCCAGAGCCAGCAGCTCCTCTGTGAGCAATAAGAAAAGAAGATGGACGAATGTCACCACCTTTGGCAGTGTGCTCGTGACTGATTACAAATATAATTGCAGTTATTGAAATTTCAGGTGGATTCATCACTTTTGTTGTACATTAAAATCGTTGTAGAACTGGAGATCCTCTCTCACTTTGTGTCAGCGTCATCCAAAGGCACTGTTACTATTTCCCTAAACTCCTTTTCATTGACGAAGATTGATCATTAATCAGGATTTAAGTCCTCCTGACAGCAACAAGAAAGATCCCCCACTGTTATTAATATTAA
This sequence comes from Lipophrys pholis, assembly GCF_963383615.2. Classification (NCBI taxonomy): domain Eukaryota; kingdom Metazoa; phylum Chordata; class Actinopteri; order Blenniiformes; family Blenniidae; genus Lipophrys; species Lipophrys pholis. The sequence continues at coordinate 24,548,590 of NC_137641.1, forward strand.
GATGAGCTTTTATCCTCCGTAGCCGAAATGGATTAGCAGCTTTACATAAATGTTACCTTAAATAAGATCTCAAATTAGTGTGATGTAACTCAGGATGACAATTAAAATTAATGCAAGAGGCTCTTTCCACCAAGTTACTTTTCATTTGCAGGAACTATTAAAGTAATTTCATCAATGTTTAAGAAAATAACTTAGAACTTGTATTATTCTCTCACTTTCAGCAACTCACACAGGCAAATCGTCGTTCGCTCCCAAAGCGAGTGAACAACGCTTGTGTTTTATGTCTTTAATGCACTCACACCTGCTATATATAGAAGGAAGCTATCAGTGTGATCAATTACTGTCTTTCAGCAATTGACTCAAAACGAGACGCTAAATGAGGCTGCGGAAAAAGAAGATAGCCCTGCTAACTTTCAAACAGAAAACACATTGTTCCTCACCTGTGTCACAATGTTAATTAATCCGGTTTTCTGTGATTGCTTCAAAATCTACCGTTTTTGAAGTTCCAGGAAGAAATGTGAAACTTTCAAGAATGCGGCTGATGGAGCTGCCGGCCGTCATCATCAGTCCCCAACAGTTTGTGCTTTGATTAAAAGAAGCTGAGCTGAGACGTCTCCTGAACTGTTCCACTCATCCTTCTTTGGCCCCGCGGCCCCCCGGGGACACATTAGCCTCCTAATGCTTTGTCATCACCATAGGTTAATGGACCTCACAGCAGTCTGTTAAAAACAATCCTGATCAATACACAGTGTGTGCAGGAACGGGATAAGGTCCAAAAATAGAGCTACTGGACTTTTTTTTTTTTTTCCCCTTTCTTTTATAGTCTGCAGTTGTCGATAGTAGTGACTGAAGGGTGGAAAATAATCCCCCATTCAAACAGTGAAGCCTGAAACCAGCCACCAAAGGCACATCGACCACCAACTGGCATCTGTTTCTGCGCAGCAAAATAAAGTCATTATTTTGAAGATGGTAAATTATGCAACGAGACAATAGAACAGAAGCCTTTCAGAGAAATAATAGGGGAAAAAAATGCAATATGAAAGTCACAATATTAAGAATAACAGAGAAATGTAATGGAGAAAAACTCCCAAATTTAATTAACATACAGTCTTAAGAAAAAAGTAAAACATTATTCTACAGTTTAGGACTGTTATTCACAATGTCTATAACTGAATTGTGATGGTATTCCCAAAATGTAACTTTTTCTTAACTTTTCATCCTTAACATTTCAACTCTGTTCCCACATTCCGACTTTATTTTCATGTCATTTTGGCTTTTTTTTTCTCTAACATTACTATAAACTTTATTTCTACACTATCCTCATCAGTCTATAGTCCATTCTCACCATTATAACCTTATTCTTAAAATGCAAAATAAAAAAATAAATAAAAAAAAACCTACTCCTGAAAATGGTTTTAATATGCCGTTGCACAACAAAGACCCAAAGGATGTTCTTATAATTAAATTTATTCAGCCATATACTCAAGTAGGGCCGCACTATGAAGCTGTGAACACCTGGTGTTGTAGTCACTTACAAGACTTTTCTCAAGCTTGGAGAAAATATATGAAAAGAAGAGGAAGATACATGGCAAGCCAGAAAGGAAAAACTGGTTTTACTTGGGAGCAATTAAAAGAGATAAATAAGTGTCCAATTTGAATCTGACAAACTTGTTTTCAGACCAAAGGTGAAGTTTAAATTGTTCGATCATGCATATTTGTTTATTTTATCGGGTGTGCCCTGATTGCTTAGGTTCATTTCGTTGGGTTCATCGCCGGCTGAAAGCTCAAGGAGGCAGCGATGGTATCCTTCGCCAAACCGCTTGGTTGCAGTTTGCACGTCTGCAACGCCAAACTCATCAAGCACAGCGAGGTTAGAGGGGGACAATCAACACGGTCCAAACAGTAAGTAAACAAGCTAACACTTGTTCGAACAACACACATGGAGGACCGGTCCTGCGCACGCACGCAAGCACACACACACACACACACACACACACACACACGCACGCACGCACGCACGCACGCACGCACACACACGCTTCCAGCCCTCCTTACATCATTATTTCTTTCTTCCTCTCCATCTCCATCTCCAGCAGAGTGAGTCCCTGGTCTGGCTTGGAGTGTCTGGCACCTTTTGCCCAAATCATGTTCCAAGTAGGGGGGCTGAGCCAAAGGGGGGCGGGGGTGGGGGGTGGGGGGTGGGGGGGTGGGGGGGTGGCATGGAGGAAATAAAGGAAGGGAGGAAGGAGCGAGGATGCAGCGAGACAAGGTGTTAACACCCTTTTCAACACCAGAGCACCCCTCACACAAACCGAGCAGAGGGAACAAGCTAATTGCAAGGTGTATGTGCGTGTGTGTGCGTGTGTGTGTTTCATGTGCATAATAGTGATCAAGGCTTTCTTCACTAGCTGTGAATATTTTTTCACTGCAAAAAAAGAAAGAAAAAAAAAAGCAGTTTTTTTAAGCAAATGTTTTTCTTCAGAGCTTACCTCTTTTATATTTTTCAACCTTTGTAGCACTTTTCGGCTTTAATTCTTCTCGATGAATGCTGCAGTTTGTTTTGGTCCGCCCCCCCTTCCTAATAACTTTCCACTGACATTTTCTTCTTTGTCCGCCTTCCACCTCCATTTCTTTGTCTCTGTTTCTTTTCCGTCTTTTGTGTCTCCTAGTATGTTTCTCCCTTCACCTCTATCCAATATACTCAGACAATCGCTTTATTTCTCATTAGTGCGTTTTGACAGTTAATGAGTGGACTCGTGTGTGTGTGTGTGTGTGTGTGTGTGTGTGTGTGTGTGTGTGTGTGTGTGTGTGTGTGTGTGTTTCGGTGTGTGTTCATGTGAGCGCTCTGCCTGAGAGTCCATACGTGAAAAAGTGAAGGAGGAAAACAGAGAGAGAGAGAGAGAGGTGGGGGAGACAGAGATAGCGGATGGGGGTGAAATTCATGTTGATAAATCATGTGGTCAGTAGCACAGGCCTATGTTTATCTCCTGCTGTCAGTGGAGTATGGAGCCTGAGATACTGCTCACACATACAGACGTGCACACACACACATCAACAAGGACGACAGAGGATTGTTGTTACCTGCGATTTCTTGCTTCTTCCCCCTCCATCGTGCCACTTTCTCCACCACGCGGGGGGATGTAGAGGCCAGATATGGAGCAAACCTCCTGTTTACATTTTTTTTTTCTTTTACCCCCACCCCCTCCATATCTCCATCCCCACCACCTCTGAATCCCCCATCAGTCAGCTGTTTGTGCTGATTACCGTTTGACTAATAGACTTTGAATCAGTCTCCCTGCTTTTCTTTTCTAGTTAGGGACATTTCTCATTAGTCGCAATTCCTCTTTTTCCCCCAAACAAGAAAAATTTGCATATTCTTTTTTTTGTATCAGGCTCGAAAGTTTGCCCCGTGCTCTGCATTCTGTTTTCTGAATGCCTTTTCTACTTGTACTCGAAAACAATATGCCTTTGCGGGCTTTTTTCTGAAAACCTAAGAGCTTATGATTCAAAATTGGTTGAACACATGGTCGCATGCTGCTGGCTATCGCAGGTGTTGAGGATTTAGCTTCTATAATTTTGCTACAACAGATGAAGGTTGGTTTTTCTGCACCAGCAAACACTTTTTTTATGTTTGTATTTTATAGTTTATGTTCCTATATTTCCTATAAAGCACATCATGAACATTGTGCTAACGATTTAATGTGGAACTTTATGGAGACTTCTCTATATCCTGGAAATGACCTAATTTACAGGTTTTAAATGCTTGACCTCAAGTGTGATGTTGATTTGAAAGGACATTTTGATAATAATGATTTACGTTAGTTACTAAATCTATATTTATCCTGAAAATATGACTTGTGCCGGACAGAATTCTACATGTTTACATCTTACATCTGGAAGCAACCTGTTGCTGGTGAAGGGAACCTTGCTCTGTGAAGTTTGCATGTTCTCCTCAGCTGTGTGAATTTGGTTTGTGGCTTCTGTTCATCGTTTCATGTGCTGTTGACTTGTGCGGTGTCCCTCGTGGACCTTGTCCTACTAAAGCCAGCCTCGTGTGACCCATGTCTGGATGAAGGTGTCATCCAAGAGGGCTGAATTGGAGATTTTACAGAATAACTATTCCTTGTCAAGCTTACTTCAGGTGATTCTTTATCAGAAAATGCATGGACCACTATTGAAACCAAAGGTTACCAGCCTGTAAAGTCTTTTCTTTTGTAACATAACATCTTATAGTGAATCTTGATATTCATTAAATCATACGAATTAGCCCTCTGGGAAAAAAAAAAACACATTAACAAACCCCAAGCTGTTTTCACATGAAAGTGATTATAGTGGCTGCTACCTCAGCCAGTTCCACCTCACAAAAGAAAGCTTTATGTCAAGGGTACTTTCTAGTGAAATGAAATCAAACTCTCAGACTGTAGTTACAGTACAGGGTGGAATTAGCTGCAATAAAAATGGCACAAACTGTTTAAAGAAGTGATTGGCTTCTTTCTATCCTTTCAGAGACATAACATTTACTGCTGTGGACTGGGGCAGTCTTTTTCTTTTGCATCATGTACTATGGACCTGATCTATTAAAGGTTTGCATGAGCCAAGATTGGTGCAAACATGATACTGTGAGCAAATAAATGTAGAAACTGATCTACTAACTGTACTGAGGGACACATATAGGTATACAAAAAAGAAATCGCACTATTTAGTATTTGCCTTCATGAATGTCTTCCAGATTAGATCAGTCGATATCAGTTCATTAATGTACATTGCACCATGTAATATCTTGCTTCTTTTTTTTAATACTCTATGAAAAGGTGGCACAAACCAGCTCAGTCTTCAGCAGAGGTGTTGCTGTTATATTGGTGAAATGCATTTCCTCAGCTGGCTCACCATGACTCTTGTCTGTAGCCTTTGTGAAACGATATCTTCAAAGTTTTACCTCTAACAAAACAACATTTTCTGGGGGAGTTTTTCACCCACCAACACATCCAACTCCACATTTTTGTGAAGGAAGCGGACATTGTCTGCACCCGATCATCCCTTTCTGAGCAGAATAGAAAAACGCACACATGCACGTCAGTCATGATGCTATGCGGAAACTGAAAGTGCAATCTGTTTGCAGGAACGTACACTCTAACACGCTTTAAGCGAGATCTTTGTAAATCAGACTCGTAGTGTTTTTCTTTCTCACTTAATTGATTTCTGTGTTGCGTAAGAAAACATTAAAGTGACATGTGATGACTTACAGAGAATATAAACCTAACACAGCGGCAGCTCTTCCTACTTGCTCAGATGTGGTTAGATTGTCACACAAACCAGCTATGAATTAATGACAAAGACAATTTTTTATAACCAAAATGACATTAATAATAAACAATTGCAGTGAAGAATGGTGAGTTAAGGTGATCAGAATCAGTGGTGAGTGGGGCTCATGGTATGTAATATTGTCTGTACAGCAGAACCAAAACCAAAGCAGATCCATGGAGCCTGGGAGGGAAGATCGAGATAGTGGCAGCTGTCTGACTTATATAGGTGCGCGAGACCCCCGCAGGTGCCCCACGATTACTTCAACGATCCTCCCAGCCTGCAGGCTCACAGGGTAGAAAACACACACACACACACACACACACACACTGCAGGCAGAAAGGGGAGGAGTCACAACAATGACATTCAAGTAAACTTAAATTTGGTGCAAAGAAATAGACTGAACATGTTTATTAACAGTCCTTTAGTAAAAGCTATCTGCAGGTGTGCCATGCCTTTTTTTTTCTTTTTCTAATTATCAGTTAACAGAAGCAAAGTGTAGACAACAAACTTGGTTAGAAATAGATAACACGGTGACATACACAAGATAACTCCCATTGCTCCAAAGTGTGTTGAAGTGCTACGTGTGTGTGTGTGTGTGTGTGTGTGTGTGTGTGTGTGTGTGTGTGTGTGTGTGTGTGTGTGTGTGTGTGTGTGTGTGTGTGTGTGTGTGTGTGTGTGTGTGTGTGTGTGTGTGTGTGTGTGTGTGTGTGTGTGTGTGTGTGTGTGTGTGCATGCGACTGATCTTTATTGTGAGAGGTGTTACATATCAATCACTCACTCAATGTTAAATAACCTGTAGCATGCATCAAGAAAGAGAATCAGATGATAATCCAGTACTACAACATTGAAACTGCTTTAATAGTGATGTCCATTAACAATTCCTGGTCAAGCTCTCATACCTGACCATCCAAACAACATTACCTTCATGCTGTTTGAGTTTTCTCAGTTTTTAAATAACCCCTGACATAACACGATTTTCTCCTCAGAATTTGTAACAATTGCAGTTACTGTAGCTCAGATTAAATGTAGATTTTTGACTACATGCTATGTTTTCACAGATCTGAAATTTGCATGATCTCATTATAGTGATTGCATAGGGTCTCCACGGTAAAGACAATTATTTTCATCCTCTGTGGGAATCATTTAGCATCGGGATCTTCCAGCGAGGTCACACTCACACATTTACTCAATCACTGCACCTCCATTTGCTCTCAACAATCCATCCATCTTTTATATCCTAATATAAAACAGGGTTGCAGGAGCTGGACCTCACCACAGCTGACATTTAAAAGGCTCCGACGGGAAACACAGCCCATCACACAGAGACACACAGTCATCCAGAAACATACCAACAACCTGTTTAGAGTCATCAATGAACCGATCGCACATGTATTTGGTTTTGAGAAGTAAGCTGGAGTATAAAATTCACATGTGGACAGAGAGAAAATGCAAAGCCAACACACAAAGACTTTGTTCAGAGATGAACCAGGAATGTTCTTGCTTTGAGGTACCAACCACTGTCTCACTATAGAATAGGCATGCATGACTTAAATAGAATAGACAGTGGAAATAAAAACATATCTTTCTTACTGGACAGATACTGAACATTACTGAGATTTTACATGACAAATATTTATTGTTGAAGGAGTAAACTACAAATTCAATATGAAACCTGATTTGAAGAATAGCTTTTCATTCCCATGGTTGCTCAATAGCAGAGTATTGGACTACAATTACTGAATGCATTCAATACCACAAATTAATACAAATCTTTTAATGTATCTGGTCAATATGTGAAAAAATGATTGTGTTTTATTGATATAAGAATGGTGATTATGTATTTATGTTGTGTTCACGTCATCATGCGGAGTCTCAAAGTGGACGGAAATATATTTTCCAGCCTGAAGGCAACGTTGTCACAAAAAAAACTGGTTTGTGCTAAAAACACAAAAAGCGGGATTCAATGTTCAAGTCAACTCGAGAAACATGCAGAAAGCAAATGAATCACTTCTACTTGGTGAAATAAAAGACATTACAGTGATTGTTTATGCAAGGAAGATTATGTTCTTTCTTCAAAATGCTGTTAGAAAATGATATACAATGAAATTGAGCATCTATGATGCCAGGCTCATGATACACAAGTGTTTAACATAGATGTGTTGGCCGTGTGCTCATTGTTCATGTACCACCAACCGAGCACGTGCATTTACATATGTGTGTGCGGTGACACATGCTGTTAAGTGTATGCTCTCACACTCGTGTTTGACAGTTGGGAGTGTCGCCGTGACATTGTGGCCCCTGTGAAAAGATGCGAGCCGCAGTCTGTGCGGATGCATGTGTGTGCATGATGTGTGTGTGTGTGTGTGTGTGTGTGTCTGCAACAGGCCGGTGGGAAGGGAGACAGATTGCGTTTTAACAGCCATCGCTGTCATCTCCAACAGCTGTCCTCTTCCCATTCTCTATTCAGAGGGCCTGTGTTTGCATTGTCTCCCTCATGACCTCCCTTCAAAGACCTACAGAAAAGAGGGAGAGCAAGCGCAAGAGGGAGAGAGGGAGAGAGGGAGAGAGAGAGAGAGAGAGAGAGAGAGAGAGAGAGAGAGAGAGAGAGAGAGAGAGAGAGAGAGAGAGAGAGAGTTGACGGGGGAAAAAAAGCAAGACAGACCATTGGACAGTGAAGAGGAAAATAGAGGAAAATGCAAATTGAAAACGGTGTAAGAAGGCAGAGTGAATGGAGAAAGGCCGATGCTATGACAGAATCAACATTAGATGCCCCGGTACAGTCTCTCATCTCTTCTGCCATCCCTCTCGATTTCTTCTCTCCCTCCTCTCTGCTCCGAATGTACTACAGCCTCCCCGTCCTCTCTCTCCCTCCTTATTACAACTCCACAGCCGCCACCTCTACACCTCTCCACCTCCCGCCATCCTTTACCCCCCATCCTCCCATCTTGTATCCCTCCTCCAGCTCTGCTTCTTTCTCTCCACCTCCCTACAACCTCCTCCTCCTCCTCCTCCTCCTCCTCCTCCTCCTCCTCCTCCTCCCCTCTGCTGCTGCCGCCCTGTCTCTCTCCCATGTTGTCTCTTATCAGGTAGAGAAGAGATAAGGCCGCTATCTTGCCGTGCCAGGGCTTTGACATGACGCTTTAATGCATAATAAGTTCACTCATCTTTTAATCAATGTGGCCAAATGATGAATTTCTGAAGGGTTAACAGTCAGTCATTGGCAGGTTCGAGCTGAGAAAAAAAACAGAACATGCCGAGATAAGGTCTGCCACCGAATCAGACAGGCGGATGTTGGATTTTGCTCAGGAACGTGTGTATGCAAATCAGATTTACAATTGCTGTCAAATCCTGAGCAGACCTTGGAAGTAACGTCTGTTTCCCAACATCTCCTGGAAAGTTTCTGCAGAAATTTTACTGGTTTCGGTCAAAATCGGTCAAAAAGTGGCTGCTGTGATAAATATGACTGATTTTAAGGTCATTTGTGTTTAATCTCTATTTTACATAAGAAAGTCACACTCAAACATACAATAAAAAAAAAAACATTTATTCACATGAAGATAAAAACAAAAAACATCCACATACTCAGCTATGGTGCTATTCTCATATGTCATTTGTGTATTAAGGTAGCGAGCAGCATAACATATCTGCTTGATTCTAAAAATGTTTTTAGGTTGCTGGTGTTTTTGCCCGGATTATAAATTTAAATCTTTTTGCAACAGTTTATATTTGACAGTCTTGTGGAGCCTCATCAAATGCAGAACCACTTAGCTCATGTTGAAACAACCTCCAGTTTTTTTTCCAGACATAAAGTTCCTTAATCAAGATTATTCCATTAAACAGGGCAGCGAATTGCAAAAACTTAAAAAAAAACTTAAAAATGCAAAAGATTTAAAAATAAATCATTCCAACTGTACCCTGTGCTACAGCAAAATAGATCATTAGATGATACAGCAGATTTCCTCCATCTGAGTTCACCTGCATTCATTTTTACCGAAGTGCTTAATAGAAGACTGATACACCAACGACGAAAGAGTTTGGAAAAAAGCAAAACATCACAAGATTTAACAACACTGGCTTCTCAAATTAGTATCATATAGCGTCTTGCTAACTGGCTTTAAATTTGCTAAAAAAAAAAACAAGCGTTAGAATTAAAAGACTTTCGATGTGAAGTCCTCCTTGAATAAAAATGTGGCAGTTAAAAAGGTGACCTACATAAATAGAGAAATAATAAACAATGAATGATCATTCAGACAGTGACACACCTGAGAAAGACCTTGCCTATGAACTGGAATCTTGTGTGATAGAAACAAAAAGACGTATGTTAATTTACTAGTTTCAGGTCATTGAGAAGGTGGCAGGAATGACCTATTGAAGGTTTTCTAGAGCCTCTTTGTCATAGAGTCTGAGACGTATCTCCAGAGAAAAGCTGGAGCAGTTGGGAGGTTGATGTCGATGGGTTATAGTCTGTATAGGGACAGGGCTCCGACCTGGATGAGCAGCAACAAGGTGAATAAGACCGTTCCTGATTCCTCTGATGAAATTGTGATCATGTTTCTTGTAATTTCCTGTTATCAGCGTACAAAGTAAGTTTGAATTGAAATGGCTGACTACAACTTTAGTGGAAATTTAGAAGCATTTATTGTCATTATGTAGAAAGATAATTAAAGATTTGTGAACCTGCGGTGATGTAAAATAACAAAATGCCAGTAAATCTTTTGAATTTCATGGAATTGAAGAACTGACAGTTCTAACATCAAGTTGTTCTATGTCTTGCATTACCAGTTCATCTTTTGGCGTTGCGAAGTGCAAAAACTAGCTCCCACTCATTCCATCATGTTATACCACTTAGTACCACTAGGGGATGTTTTGAGACAATTTAGGATCGCTTTCATATTCATCCAACAAAACGAGACGATCCAGACTGTAACACTGGAAGAATCTTGCGCTTCCACACGTGAACGCCAAGACGGCTTTTTAAAATTTTTCCACTCTGGAACCCGTTCTCAAAACATCCGTTTTCAGGCTCCTAAACTGACACGCCGTGTGGACAGGGCCTACAAAATGTGAAGCCCGCTGATAGTGCAGCATGGGGTCAAATTTAGACTCTCTTTATATGGAAATTTCACAAATAAGGTTAATTGGGGAACCTTGCAATAACAAAGACACATATTAGCGTCTTTCAGAGACAAATATAATGAGAAACACCATGACTGGAGGAGACCAGGATGATGGGATTATTAGATGGGCTCGAGTATTAATCCCAGGAAACAATTCAGAGAGAATACTGACAAGTGCAAGTCATGCCAATCTAAATTCTTTACAGACAAATCAGGATGATCGTTAAACCTTTTGGTCCTGAAACCATAGAGTCCCTATAAGGACAAGCGTCTCTCATCTTTATGTAGAGCAGTATGACTCCATTCCCATATTGCTGCTGCTAGCACTTTATATGTGTACTGTGATAATTCATGTAGATTTGGGAATATGTGGAAATTGATCTGTTTTTGGTGAGTGTGTGTCGGGACTTTTTGTGAAGGGAAGAAAGTATTACAGGATGCAGGATTAATGCATATTCCTTCCAACGCTTGATTCCTGAAATCTGTTTCCCCGAATATAACGGAAAGGCTTCTCCCTCCACAGAAAGATGAGAATGTGGACGGTTCCAGACCAATATAGTCTTTTGATTTCCCATCAGCTTCTTTTTATTTCTGGGGCTATATTCTGGTAATTAAGTTGTTCTTTAACTGATTTCTAAGCTGAACAGCCCTCCTAGCTCCAAATCAACCACTGTACTTTTTAGCATCACCATTCACTCTCGAGTCTACCATTCAAACTCCCCGAACCCCTCCCCACTCCTCATCCTCCTGCTTCCCTCTTGATGGTTAGTTCATGGGTCACCTGGGTGACAGGGCCTGAGTCGGGAGATAAGAAGTGGCCAGAATGGCATTACTACACCCGACACTCCGAGGGGTGATGCTGGGGCAGCGGCTGGATGGCGAGAGGGGATGAAACGGGGGAAAAGGATTGGGGCAGCAGAGGTGGGGGCTAATCTGCCGCCGTTTGAAGTAATAATACATTAGTGATAATCATCGCTACACGCGGAGAGGGAAGAAGGACGTACACAGACACATATGGGAGCCGCGCACAAAGGCGAGAGACAAACAGACGGGAACAGCAAACAGAAATACAGAAAGAGCCTGATTCTTATTCTCTGTCTGTCTCTCACTGTAAATCACAGCTCTCTGTACTTCCACCCAGCCGCTGCCCCTCCCTCCAATCCTGTGTGGATATCAGGCTGGTGCAGAAGGGCTCAGCCCAGCTGATAGCAGGTCCTCTGGGGGTTGGGGGTGGAGTACTGAGGGGTGAGACATGGGTGGGTGGAGGTGGCGTCGGCGGCTAAGAGTGTGTATGTGTGCGGAGCAGCAGCTCGGGGACTAGCAAGCTTACCCTGCTCCCTCAGATATGGAGGTCAAGGGTTAGGTGGGGCAGGACGGCAACAGGAATACGATTGGTTGGTGCAGGTGTGTGTATGTGTGTGTGCGTGTATGTGTGTGTGTGTGTGTGTGTGTGTGTTTGCCTTGCTCTTTGTTTAAATGTGTCCTGTGTGCAAAGATAATCATAACTTGGGAAAATCTTAATAAGAGTGCTCCGACTGACGCCCTGCAGGTCTGATGTGGCTGCGGCGCGCAGCAGTCGGCCCTGCAGACGAGCGCGTGTGCAGGTGTAACAACCCATAAAACAGAAATTGTCTTCTTTTCCACTTTTTTTTTTTTTTTTTTTTTTTTCCGTGAGTGATTGTGGAAGTATAATCAATTTAGGAGACACTTCATCTTGTAGCAAAATGGCAATTTGACCCCTGTGGAGAGCAGGTCTGATGTGACAGTGAGCGGTGTATTGTCACAGGTGCACAAATGCTACTGAACCACACGCCAGTATTAAAAAGAGAGAAAGCAATTTCCTTTGTTTGGTGTCCACTCTGCTTTTTTTTTCCACTCTGGGATTTGACGACACAGAGCTCAAGTTTGCCAAAAATTAATGAAGATATTTGTCTTCAAACTGTGTATGAGATTGTCTGAGACAATGATTACCTTCTAATACCCCATTTATTCTTTCTTCTGAAGCTTATTTCGAGATTTCACGATTTTAAAGTAGTCCCTGCAAATTAAGTGTAAAAAAAAATAAAATAAAAATGGAACCAAAGTATTTGCTGATCTCTCACCCAGTGGGACATTTTTTTGTTTTTTCGTTTTTTGTTTTTTCTGAGGTGACGATCTTAAAAGTTCTAATCGGTTTATTTTCCAAACATCTTTAATACCTAATTCATGCAAGTAATGACAACTAGGGCCAAAGTGTATCCCACCTAAAGTCAGGAAAACAAAAGGTCACCAGACATCTCAGAGTTTAGTTTTATTTTTCAACATGCGAAGTAAAAACACTATTTACTGTCCGTAAGTATCATATGTTTCGGACAGGTGTGTTTTTTTTGTAAAAGTATTCCCGGGTTGTCTGTTCTTTAATACCACTTTGTATCATCTTGATGTATTGAAGTGGAGCATCAAGATTGCCTTCAGTTAAGCAAAAATAAGAAAACATTGGCTATGACACTAGTAGCTGGAACTAATAGCCTTGGGTATGAAGAAACACAAACAGACTATTATAGTAGTACAAAAGCTGAGGACATACTAGACGTTACAGTGACTCACCGCTGTCACAAAATACACAACAGCACATTTCAGCAGCAGAGCATCAAAATACTAAAAACAGCATTCAAACATAATTAAAATGAAAAGTCGACACAAGATTTGGAATTGAAAACGAAGTATATAAGCTACGCAGTAAAGTTTACAGTTATTTGTTGTAATGTTTGCAGTGATGGACATGTAGCCAGCTTTCAAGGTAAGCTGACATTTAATTGATGCTCTATCCTTCTACATGTTGAGTGCATACAGGATAATGGTAATGTTATGTACCGTCAGGCTTCGTCAGTGTTATCAAGAGGAACGACTCAGTTTCGGAACAGTCGGGAACAGGAGTTCAGTGAAATACTAAAGGTGCGCTCTTCACTGGAGACAACAGGTGCACATTAATCAGCTCCCAACGCCTTCCTGCCAAAAGTCATGGCATTATTAATGCGCTTGCTTTAAAAAAAACAAAACAAAAAAAACATCTTTCAGTGGTAACGATAGATTGAGTGACTTAAAACTGGGATGAACGCCCAGCACACAGTTTGTAAGAAGCTTTGACTGAAAATCTAATTTTCATTCTGTTTGAGCAATGTTCGATAAAGCCCACAGTCTACATCTGTTTTAGCAAATAACTGAGCTTTATTTTCCTTCCATACAATAACTTCCCTATCAGTGAGATGCTTTGACTATACTATGAACCCTGAGAGGTACTGACAGCGCGGCAAAGAAAAATCCTAACACATCCCTGATTTGAGTCTTTCTATTGGATTTTATCCAACAGTAAGAAAAATATAGAACACGAGCTTCACGTTCTAATCATTTCCATTTTCTCAGCTGCTCTTTCCACGATTTCTTCAGCATTGCTTCTCATTCTGCCTCTCTTCATTGTCATCTGACTTCTACCTTCCATCCTTATTCTCTCACGCCTCACAGCCTCTCTAATATACCTTCACAACGCTCCTTCTTGCCTCTATAGTTTTTCTAACCTGTCCCCCCTTCGCTCTCTCTCTCTCTCTCTCTCTCTCTCTCTCTCTCTCTCTCTCTCTCTCTCTCTCTCTCTCTCTCTCGCCATTTCAGCTCTTGCATTCTTATCTCTATGTTGCCGTCCTCAGTAATTATTATTATGTGCTGCAGAGATAATTCGAAAGCTGTGAGGAGAGAAAAAAAAAAAAAAGGATGAAAGAAACAGTGGCTGTGGCTTCCTGGGCTGTGCTTCTCTTATCTGACCTTGGGCAGAGCCACTTATTGTTAGGCAAATCTCATGTGCAGAAAAATGGAGTGAACGGCTGTGAGAGCGAGTGAGGTGGCGGTGGCGGCAGCGGTTTTTGTGGCGGTGGGGTGGTTGGGAGGGGATAGAGAGGGAAAGGGGAGGGAGGAGAGTTAGGAGGAGATGGATGGAGGTGGAAGGAGAGACGTCAGAAAGCAGCGGGGAGAAGGGGGGTGTTTTATGGAGCGATGGTGAAAGAAGTGAACAGAAAAAGAGAAGGGATGGAGGTGTAAAAATGCTCAGAGGGGTAAAAATGGGCAGGCACAGACACGGCAGCTCGGACTGAAAAAGAGAGGGGGGCAGGTAATGGACAAGAGAAGACGTCTATGTCATGAAGATGAGCATAAAAAGAAAAAGAGGAAATGAGGAAAATAATAGGTGAAATAGATTTTTTTTAATGGAAAAAGAGGGAGAGAAAGGGAGAGAGTGAGAGGAGGGTAGTTTAATATCCAGTCTGCAGTTTTCATTGCCAAGTGAAGTACTATAGACACTTTGGGCTTGTTCAAATATAAATCCCCTTTCCTTTGCTGAAGAGGAGTCAAAAAATCAATTTGGTTTTTGTTTGGGAAGAGAGCATGCTCACATTTGTCTATACTAAATTGCACTCCTTGTGTCTGTGAGCCTTGATTTATGCCTTTTCTGCTCTGGATCCTATTGACTGCGGCTGCATATTATCTCTCCCGGTATTCACCAAGAAGAGTGACCTCTTCTTAGCTAACACATAATGTATTTGCATGATGTGGGGACGAGCGTTTCTCTATACATGAGAGCGTTTCCCAGTTTTTGATAGAGTGTCCTCACTGATCTGTCACATTTCTTTGCGTCTGTCTGGTTGACAATCCTCTCCGGTGACGCGGGCTCCTGCAGGTGATTTTATTTTGAAGAAGTTTACATGTCTGGCGCTAAGCTGCGCAATGAGCACGTACGCTGGCAAGGCCGGGAGGTGGAGATGAAGGCGGCGGGGGTTAGTGGGGCTGGGGGGGGGGGAGTGGGCGCCATAAATTCCCATCAGTGGCATCTTAGGCCCACGAGGGGCTGATGTGTGGCCTTTTCCGCCGCTGCAGCTCGGCTTCCTTTAATTACAACCCATTCTGCAGGAACAACAGGCTGTCCTTCCACCAGATTTAAAATGACCTGCTCCTAGTAATTAATCGGCCCGTGTGTCCTTCACAAGGTGCAAAGTGTGTGTCTGTGCAGGTGAGTGTGAACGTATCGTTCTCCATTCAGAGAATAAGATGAAAACCAGCAACTGGCATTGTGCTCGTTCGAAGCCTGGAAAACATGAAGGGAGCCCATGATGCTTTTCTGAATTTCATGTAACATAAATAATGTTATAGGGTTTTCAGAGCAATCGTGTTTAAGTGTCAATTTATAGAGATGGCTAAGTTTACAGTAAGTCAAAGTTGCTGATGGCAGCTTGTTACAAACTGTAGACTGTATGTGGACACCTGCTCCAGCACATAATCGACCTGCGTGTGAATGAGGCCGATGTCAAATGACAGACACTCATTGCACCTGTTTGCTTGACCGAAGAGTGAGGAACTGAAATTAATTTCTATGATGTGATGGGAACCTGTTGGCTGCAGGAATTGCCAAACTAATGTATATAACAATTTCTTTGAATGTCGGCTCATGAAAAGCAACTCTAATGGAGTCTATATGTAAGCTTATATGGGTTTTTTTTCTTAAGCTCTAAAACACTTCACAATGAAGCATATTTCCAGGTGACAGGTTCTTTACCAAAGGGCACTAATGTAGGGCTTTTCATTACAAAAACACATTTTAAAAGCAAAATGTAGCTGCAATAATCGTTTTATCTAAACAAATTATTATTGATGGATTTTTTATTTTTTATTTTTTGCCTTTTTAGAAATGTTTACTTAATGACATGTGATAGAAGTTTACCGTTTCCATCAACCATTAAAAGTCCTGCTCAAATATCTCATAAAAACAAGGCATTATTTATTGTGGAGGATTGTATCAAGCTTCACTTAACCTGCGAGACCTCTTGTTTTTGTCATTCGGGTTGGGAATAATTTGCAGAAACAAATAATTATGTTCATGTTGCGTATTGTATTTGATTTGAGATCATTCTTATAATTGATCCCTAACTCACGACGATCCCCAACTCACCTTGTAAACCACTCATGCAGACAATGTTCAAGATAGAGCGTTCAACAAAAGTTAGTTATGGATTCAACATCACCCGCTGAAGATGATTTTGTCCTGCTGACCAACAGTTTTGCACAAACGTTTTAGACCCTTCTGATGGAGCCAGAAACACAAGCCAGATGGAGGATTGTGTTTGAAAATAAATGTCACTTTTTATCATTTTGCTTGAGGACAGATTCCATTCATTATTCACCTACTATTTGTGGTCTCCTTCTTGAAGCATTGCAAATATAAACACCAATAAAGGTGAGTTTGTTCTGCACATGACTGATGAAATCATGAGTTGCTGAGCTGTTTTTTTTTACTAGAAAAAACAAAACTGCCCCCCCATGCACAAGCCTATATGGTCTTAAGAATCATGTTCATGGTGGTTAAAGCTGCAGATTTGTAGTACAGAGACACAATTTGTAAGAAACACATGCTGCTGATGAAGATGTGTGCTGGACTGCTGTCTGTATTAAACCCTCTTTCCACAATGGCTTCACTCTAGCCGTTGAACAGAAAGAAATACATTTTACACCATCTTTGATTTCGCATATTGTGGACTGAGTCTCTTTTTGGAGAAAATCATTAAAATCATTTTGACTTCTGGCTGAAATGCAAGAAGAAGCCCTGTGCACAAGTTTGGAATGACGACAGAGATTAGCATCAAGAGCATGTTGAAACAATAAAAATGTAACAGTTTTAATTAATTCATTAATTAATGTATTCTAATGATAACTCTACATATATAAAAAATACAGTATATCTATTCTGCTGGCATTACTATCCTCTTCGTTCTTAACCCTTCAGTGGGGAAGTGACCATATTTGGTAACTTAAGCATCCTTTCTGTCCAAGTGGCTGTTATTTTCTTACAAGTGCCCAATGCATCTAGTAGATCATATTCATGCGATTTCATTGTAAATAACACATTATATAGAAGGACAGTAATGACTCAATGGTATGTCTGCAACCGTTTACAGATTTCCAATGACATATATATCCCTTGGAAGGATTGTGACTTCACTAAATGGTGAAATATGAGTTGTTTTAAACTTTGGAATAGATTTTAGAATATACAAATGGCACCTAAGGATGTTTATTTCAGTCTCAAACATTAAGTCCTAAAATATGCATTTTAAGTTCCTATGTATTCTGTCTGTGCCATATAAAAAGGTTAATCTCTGATGGAAGTAATGTTTCATGAACTGTTCATGAACATGAATTGTTGATCGATCCTCTTTAGAACCATGGATACTGCAGTGTCCTCTGCCCCATGTCCCCTGTCCTTACTACTCCACTAAAACCACATCTTCAGTCCCCCTCCCAGTCCCATTCTGCCCCTCTTCTCCCTCCAGTGCACCCCTGCCGGCTGCTCAATTCAGCTTCTTTGACCAAGGAACAAACAAACAAAACACCCTGGGGTAATGAGGCCACCTCTGGGAATAGACACTGTGAAAGGAGGCTTGCGTATTGATGTGGGATTGACCATTATTGAGAAGAAGGGAGAGAAAAGGAGGAAAAAAGGGGAGATACGACGAGAGGAGCGCTGATCTGATGGAGTGGATTGAGCTGTCTGCTGCTGTTTGAGTGAAAAAAAGGTGACAAGACAAAACCCTGATCAGTGACTCAGGCAATGAGATAACCACCTCTGGGCCTTTGTGCACCGAGTGGTGGTCTGGATTTAACTCAGGCTTTCCCACACTATGAACAGGACCGCACGGTGTGTGTGGATGGAAAGCTGATGTGACCGTGGTGACCCATGGGTGCAGACCAGAGGTGCCCCCTCATCAGCTCACATGAACACAGCAGGGTGGTATTTCATTGAGTTGGCTGACTGAAGCAGTCGCATCTCTGGGATGTCATCTGATGATAAAATCCCTGCTAGACGTGATTAAAAGTCCATCAAAATCAAGGAGTTGGTAACTTGTTTAAAGGGTTTTCACACATCCTAGCCAATTACTCTGAAGTATATAACGCAATTCTCTTTCTCATTTGTTAGTCTGTCAGTCCTAATGAGAAAGACATGTCTTTTATGAGATGTAGGCTTCCCAGAGGTCAAATACGGAACAACCAGTATCTACACCAACTTCCTCTGAAGATGAGCTGGAAAGTCTGTTTTTACCGCAGTAATGAGCCACCGTACAGTCAGATGGGGGAAAAAAGCATACCAAAACAATGACAATTATCCCTCCTTAATCAAACAGAATTGATCAAGTATCTGTTTATTTAAAAAGATAGAAGCTTAAGTATCAGTGTCCCATGTTGCACAGCTAATTAACCTCCTCCCACGGCAGCAGTGTGTAATTTTTTCTTTAATTCCTTATTAGAGTACTTTAGATTTTACCCTCTCAGATTAGAGAAGTCATGGTGTTTTTGTGTTGTTGTTGTTTTTTTCCAACACAGAGCCTTTACAAACACCATTCCTCTCCCTCTTTATGTTTTATTTTTATTTTACACTGAACATAAAAGTTAAATAGGGCTCCTGGCTAAATAGACTTGTTGGCCTTGGCCTTTTTATGCATTGTAATAAACACATAGAAATTGTCCAATTTTCTAATTAATTGCATATGCTTATATGTTTACGTATGTTTACACAAAGTGAATTCACGGTGTTATTTATTATTCACTCGTGAATAAAATGTCAAGGGGCCACAATGTTGCGCTGAGCTCCTGATTTGTGGAGGAAGATAAAATCGATGCCAGTCTTCCAAGACTTTTTCCTTAAGATTTTAGGCTATTTTCAGAAAATGTCAGGATGATGTTCTCTTTTCAAAGAAGCATTGTCTGATGAAGCATCCTTGTAAGAGGAGGACGTGGTGGATGGATAGGTTATACACGCATTCCTCATTTGAGATGAATATGAAAGGTTAGTGAGAAGATAAAAATCAACATTTATTAGAAAGAAAGCATTGATTTTAAGCTACACCAGTATTCTTTTCAAGTCTAACCATATATTGTTGCATTTGAATTTTTCAAATGCAATGAATTTTTGTAAAGGATGGAAAAGCATATCCTTTTTCATTCTTGTAGCTGCGTTGTGTATGATTGCGGTTCTCATTACTCCTTGTCCCTTTATAGCATCCTTAGTGTCATTTCAATGTCAGAGTCATTTTTGTAAAACAGACAAATTCTGAAATAAATAAATAAATAAATTCTTCAAAAACAGAATCCAAACCCTATTCTACAAAGGAATACATCCTCCAGTATATCACAATGTACGGCAGGTGTTTGGGCTTTCATCAGACTGATAAAATGGTGTGTTCAAAGTGGACGTTTTAGAAAAAAAGATGGGGAATCTTGCAAATATCTACACTGATCGATCAATCAGATGTGTGAATCTCTGTTAAATGACTTTTTTTAACATTTTATAAAGCACCAATCCCATTTCAGACCTCATGATCTCTCTGTCAGAGGATAAATTGATTGTTATTGCTGTGTGGCGCTGCAGTATCGTCACTCATCATGATATAAACTGCCATTCAGTGTTTTGGTGTCAGATAAGTCTTTAGACTTATGGATGTTTTGCTCACACTTGCCAGACTGGATTGTACTCTATCTTCTCACCAGCATATTTAGGAAAACATCAGCTTCGTTCTCTCACTGCTTCTTGACATTGGTTTGTCGTGATCCAAGACAGAGCTAACACTGTTGTATATTACTGTCACCAAGTGACTCATGTATTGAGATAAAAGAGGAAATAAAACTCACCAAACAATAGAACAAATATAGTTACCGTATAGTTCCCAATAGACATGCAGTGCGCTTTTATTGGCTAAAACATTCTGTATAATACGGTAATTACATGTGCCTTTGTTGAAACGGAAGTAGTTCTGCAAACTGTGCATGCGCACTTGCACATATCCAGATTTATTTTCTGTGGCAGTCTTGAAAGATGATGTTAAGAATAAAATGACCACGAGAAGAGCCCGGCGCGCTATACAGTAATAATTTGGAGAATATTCTACTTTGGTTGGAAAGATATTTGTGTTCTAGCTAGAAAGGAATTGTCAACATGTCCGGTGTGGTTGCAAAACATAAACACATTGCTTTATTGTTGGAGAATTCAAAAGTTCTGTGTGAAAGTACAAGAAGAAATCAGTTCCGAGAAATTAAATCTACTGCCAAACATCTTTGCTGTACTGAAACCTCCAGTAAATAGATGTAAAGGTGAAGGTATGTGCAGGAGACTGCTGTGTTTTATTCAGAGGCATCAATGTAATAAATCTTCTGACCACTGATGGCAGCACTGAATGAGCTCAGGAGGAAGACAGATGCCCTCAACCATCTTTGACTTTCCAAACTTTGAATTTAATCAAAAAGTGAATCCTGTTTTCATTTTGGCCTTCTTGAATATTGAACGATGATTTTCCTATCATAACTAAAAACAAACTGTCCACTAAGTAAACCATAACCAGGCTCCATTCATTATATAAAGTTTAATCAGCACAGAAATCCCATAAAGTAGCTCAGTACAGATAAGCAGGACGAACTGTAGACAAGCAGTTGGTGGCAGATTTTTATTTTTTTGCTTTGAAAATACCAATCAGATATTATCAGTGTCACTTTAGTTGAATGCGGATTATTTCTATTTATTCCATTTTCAAATCAGGGGATCCACATGTGGCTCCACCCGCTATGTTATGAAATGAAATTTACCTAGAACAAGATTTAAACAGCTTTTATTAACTCTGTGGCCAATGATGCTGATAATTGTCATTGGCATGGTTTGTGGAAGGAAATGTCATCATGCTATCTTTTGTATTTTTTTTTTCTCATTATATTTGCTCATCAGTAATCCCTGAGGTGCTGGGGAGCGCACAGTGGATTCCCATGCTGCCTGCAGACATATAATTGTTAATTTATTAAAGAGCAACATTTTTTGGCAAATAAAATGAAAGAAAACGCAGAGGCGCAATCAGTCAACACTATTATACCTGTTTCTAGTTTAACGTGTATGCCCACCGGGTGGCTTTAGTCATAATGTAATTGTAAAATTCATCTCATCATGGGTTGGCTGAGGCTTAGTTGGTAGAGTGGATTGCTGTCACATTAGTGACAACAATCCCATGTTAGTGTCGGCAGGTATAAGGGTATATGATGTGTGTTTGTCAGGGCTGAATCTCAGTTTATCTAACTGCTAAAACCGAAGCAGTTTCCTGTAAAGGATGAAGAAAGTTCTGTTCTATTTTATTTTCCTATCCCACAGTTTACACTTTACACACTAGTGATCAGTTGCTAGTTCTCAAAATGTAGTGGAGTTAATAGATTTTTTTTTACTATGTGGCTCAATTGGGCTTATATTGATAATCTGAACTACAAATAAGTGTGGAGATCAATCCTCAAGGCTGATTTGAGTTTGAGAGAGATGCTCAAAAATCCCAATTTTTGTACACAACAAAAACATCAATAACACAACGATGCGAAACAGCAACAGCAGAGAGAAACTACAAACATGTAGACAATTCATATAAAGGTGCGTTAATGCTAAAACAGCTCATCCAGCACAGATAGTGTGTATCCAGGCTAATGCTAATGATACTTACTGTCAGAAAACTATCACGTTACCATCAGGAACACTGACTTTGTCTACTGAAACAGATTTTTAGTGAACTAGTAACTATTAGGATAACACTTAATGCTAATGTCAGCTATTGAGAAAGCAAATTTGCAGGAGTTAGTACAAACAAAAATAAGCAAAACCTTTGAAACTGAGTAACTGAGTTACTGATTTTATAATAATCTCCTGCTAGTGAAAAGAAGTTACTTGTTATTCCTAACACTGCTCATCTCTCTTGCCACGTGTACGTTCATGTTTTCTGAAGTGAGCACAGACACATAATTATTGCAAATGAGTGAATAAAACCAAGAAGGACATATTTACTTTGCCTAGTCACAACCAGTAATCAAACCCTCAGCATACGCTTTCTACGTGTGTTCTCAGAGCTATGACCCTTTTGACAACGATGGCGTCGTTGCGCAGCGAGGATTGTGTTTGCGACCACGAAGGCCGGTACCAGAGTGAAGGGCAGCTGCCAATGCTGGAACCTGGTGTGACAGTTGTAAATGACTGGCCCAATCGGCTCCTTGTAGTAATTATCTAAATGGGCTCATTCAAAACCTCTTCATTGTGGAATCAGTTAATTAATTAGCTGTTTCACTGACAGGATAATGGTGAGAGCATGCTAAATAGATTAGTCTGGAACTTGATTTATCGTTGCAAGGCACCCCCCACCCAACTCTGTTTATCACCACCTCGCTCCCCCTTTCTCTCGCTCTGTGTGTTTTTCTCTTGTCTTTGTAGCATCTATAACAGCCACCCACCTTCCCGCTGAAAATCCCCCCCAACACGATACAAAGCTGCCGAGCTGATAAGGCACACAAATTCAGATCCAACGCCGCGGAGTTGAGCAGAAAAGAGATATCTCGCAGAACAGGTACTCAGAGTTTTTATGCCAAAAAAAAAAAAAAAAAGAGGCACAAGAGGCTGCGCCGTGTGAAAACAATGAAGCTGTTCTATGCGTTAACAAGAATGCTGAAATACTGCGAGCGGATGACAGCGGCATTTTGTCGGCTTTACAGATCACTAATGCCAGCGTTAAGCTAATGTTTAACACGGCGGTTGGCTCTGCGATCCGGTTTGTTTGTGCACAACATTTGAAAATATCTTTGCATGGGAAGGATAGAATTGAATCGAAAGAAGAATTTTGGTCACGGCGACGATAAACAGTGCTGCACAAACTAGTATACGAATTAAAATGATTGCAGCGTTTACACTGAAGACCAGACAATTTACCAGGACTTACTGTAGGGCCAATTATAAATTGTGGTTTTAAAATATAACGTAATGTTTGGCACTATATTATCGTTGGAGAATGATAAAGTCTGATTAAAGGCTTATCTCAATGGATCGGTAAATAGATACATCATAGACTAAATAATGTATTGGGCTGCTCCGTTTTTACGGGAATTTCACATGTAAATACAATATGCACCATAACCTTTTGCAGTATTGGGTTTTAACTCTGAGTTGCACTTACTAAAGGTCATGACTTAACCTGATGCACCAATGCAACTGTTTTACATAAATACACAATATAGAGAAATGATTTGCTGAATGTTTCACTGCCAATATTTTGATTACTTTAAAGCAAATTAGCTTTATTTTGCAGATATTTTCTCTGCCCATGTTGTGTAAACCTCATATCACCTTTAGTTCCCATCAACACTGTAAAAGAACTTTACAAATTAATGTCCCAGTCTTACTGTAAAATGTTTATATTCATCCGGCAACTTTCAGTTTTCAGTCAGCGTGTTTGCTTTCTGGCAGCCAAAGCGTCTGTATTCAGAGCGCTGCCTTCCTTCATGCTTTTACTGACCTAACGTGAAGCTATGCTGCCATCCTGTTCAGTTCTTTGGTGGTTGTTGTCTCAGATGTGGTCATATGATAATTTGCAACGGGCGATAATTTGTACTTCTATGCTTCAAGATACAAAAGTTAGAGATACTTCAAAATGTTTACATATATACATGTAATTGTGAATTTCAGTCATTTAGAATTTAGACTTTAAAATTCACAATTTTGAATTTTATAGTTTAAATCAAGTGTAAATACAGTCCAAAATAGAAAAGCCACAACATACAAGAACACTGAAAGCGTCTGATATAGATATAGAGGGAGTTAATGAAATGAAAGTCGGTTAATGACGGTGGTGAATGTGTTGTATGTTTAAGACATTACTGCGTGCAACACTTGCTGTGTACTTATAATAATACGTTAACATTCATTTTCCATTTAAAGCACGACAATGAGTAAAACATTCTTTGATATGTAGTTTGAGGCTGTGCCAGTTCATATTGGACATTTATGATAAAATAAAATCATTGGGTATTCTGAGGCCTTTTTCCATTTGTTGACTTTACTTGGTTTTTAATGTTATTTATATGGTCTTGCAGCCTGGACAGAAATATTATTTTCATCTGTGATGGGGATGCATCACAGATTGCAGATTTTAGCGGCTTTGCTTCAATTACAAACATCTCTTCACCCTCACCTGCAGCAGAAATAATACAGATATCTTTATTTGTCTATTATTAGTCTTCTACACATTGCAACAAAGGGGTATTGACTGTTTGTGGTGAACAAATTATTAAACATTTACTTTCAAAGCCCAGTTTCAGTTCCTCAGTAACATGGTGCCAGTAACTTTTGAAGAACTGTGGAAGAAAGTTAAGTCGTTTGATACTATTCTATGTACTATAAGCAATGCAGTTTGACCACCGTCGCTTACGGAGCAGATGTAAAATAATTTCATTGAAATTGTGTTGCTAAGAGACAGCTTGCGTCCAAGTTTATTACCTTCATCTCTTGATGGAAGCGCATGCTGCAGGAGGAAATAATAAACACGTCTAAAGTCTTTGGCGCATCAGTTCATGTTCGCCAAAGACTCCTGAAGGCTTCATGCCTGTTTGATAAACCTGACAATAATAATTTGTCACCACATAATCACAGTGCAACGCATATTACAGCGAACATATTCTTCCTATATTTTCCTGGTTTATTGTCTGTGTTGCCAGCGAGGCGGCTCAAGTGGATTGAACACGATGACCAGTCAGTCACTTAATATTAATAATTTACAACTCCAAATGCTCATTTTTGCCAGCACATGGTTCACACCAGCAAAATTAAAGAAGAAGAGAAAAAAAACAAAAAAAAACAAGCCGTGTGAGTTAGCCTTTGAATTTGATTGAAATAAGCTGAAATGAATTTAATTGAATTGAATTGGATATGCTCAACCGTCTGATACAGCCTCGCAAATAATAAAAGTGTAATCTTTGGAGTGGGACTGCATTTCAGCCTGTGTGACCACACGACAGGAGAGGAATAATGTATGAGCTGAAGAGATTTGTGTTCAAAACACTCAAATAACAATCTCGTCCCATGGATCTGTGTTAAAGTGGAAAAAAATATTGTCTAAAATCAGGCAGAGCCACTCCATGTTATGAACGAGACACGGGGTCAACTCCTGGTCAGCTCAGGTGAAATTTGTTAATTTAGATCTGCTCATGTTTTCGTGTCACTGGGGATAAGCACATAGGGCTGATAATGATATTCAAAAACACTCCCACACACACATCAGATTAACACAAAGTCACATGAAAAAAAAAAAGAAAAAAAATCTGATGACAAAATGCTCTTCAGTCAGGAGGGAGAGAAAAAAAAAAGAAAAGAGAGACGTGGGCTGTTGGGGCGGGATGTTTGAAGGGGAAGAGGACGGCATTATTGAGACACAGAAAGAGTGTGTAAAAAAAAAAAAGAAAAAAGAAGGCGTTATTGAGAGGCACTGGAATCACTTGATTAATCAAGAAAGGAGAGGCAGAGCTCTCTCCTGCCGATGTCCAATCAAAGCCGGAGCGGCTCTGGGCGCTACACGGCGGGCCAAATCCTCTTGTTGCTCCACCAGGAGCATGAAAGCCAGGAGGGGAGTCTCGCCTTTGTCCACACAAAGGCAACCCTAACGTGCTTTCACTACGACAAGGAATGGGAGGGTTGTTTTGGGGAGGTAGTGGGGGGGGGGGGGGTAGAGAGAGAGAGAGAGAGAGAGAGAGAGAGAGAGAGAGAGAGAGAGAGAGAGAGAGAGAGAGAGAGAGCTGAAAAACAGCCAACAAGAGGTGCGAATAAGATGCCCATTCATCTCCTGAGCTTTACACTAATTCCCCGACCGTCTCCTTTTCTTTCCTCCGTCTGCTCCGCGACAAAACAACAAACAGCGAGAGGGAGTGAAAACACAAGGATCTGGGGGACTTAGAGCAGACGTGTAATCCCCGCCACTTCTGACCCTCCATCGGTGTGTAAGTCCCTGACCTCCCCATTGAGGGGCTGGGATGTGTGACTAAAGGACGGGTGACCCTCCTGCGCACACATTTGCACTCATGCACACCACCCTATTGCCCTCAAAGCAGCCCCTCACTCACACACCCCACACTCCAAGCCTTTTAAAGAGCTGAGCTAAGGAATTCAGGCTTTGGAAACACCTCTGCGGCGCTGAAAAGAGTGAGCCTGTGAGGAGTCTATAAGTAGGGCCAGGCCTGATCGTGTTTCTTTTCTCCCACCATTTAATTCGTCTTTAGAGGCCATCTCGTTAACACGATCTTCCCTTGCTTTTTTCTTACCTCCGTCCCCTCACAGAAGGACCCCCCTCCCCTCTCCTCATCTTGCCCAACTTC
Organism: Lipophrys pholis; assembly: GCF_963383615.2. NCBI lineage: Eukaryota > Metazoa > Chordata > Actinopteri > Blenniiformes > Blenniidae > Lipophrys > Lipophrys pholis. The sequence goes on from NC_137641.1 coordinate 24,575,226, forward strand.
AAAGGTCCCTGCCAGCCGAGGAAAGAAAGTCACCTCTTTCTTCTCATTCAGCCTCCCTCCGTCTCTTCTCGCTCTTCTTTTCTTGCCGTGGCTTTCTTTCTCTTCTCTCTCCTCGCTTTTTTCCCTAAAGCGGCCGCCGAGAAATCATCTCACTTTCTGCCGCTGCTTTGCATTTGAAAAAAGGAGTAATTAGCCAGAGGCTGCGAGGAGCAGGAGGAGGGTGAGGCGGCGGCGGCGGGGGGGGGGGGGGGGGGGATCGAGACGAGGCTGAGCAAAGGAGGCGTTGAAGGGAACAGAGAAAGCGATGGCCCCTCCTTGCTCTCTCAGCAGCCCGTATCCCAGCACCTCCTCCTCGACTGTCCACCATCAAACTCAGAGGACAGTTCGACTCTGTTCTGCCTACATGTTTTTCTATCTACACATCCTCTGCATGAGGCTTGAGTGGGCGAGTTTGTCACAGATGAAAGACTCACACCTGATGTAAGCTCGAGTTTGGTGCCTGAAAGGCCCAAGGGGGCCCCCGGGTCTGGACTCGAGGCCCTGAAACAGGCCAGAGATCGCAGATATTGGCAGTCTTGGGAGCTGCATTGAAGGTGGCCCGAACTGTGACCACAAAATCCTTTTAATATCAGCAATTCTGAGTTGACTTCTCATTTCACAAACAAAGAAAACAGTAGGGAAAATATTTTGGGCCAAAAATAAAAAATGATTACAATGCACTATTCTGTCCGAACAATGTCAAAAAGCAAAATCCTATCACGGTTATCTCACTCCAGCGTTTTTCATTTCAGGAGCTGGAGCTGTCCCGATGGTGTTGCTTCAGTTTATTCACTGTGTGACAGTCTATTTCAATAATCTACATGCATATAGCCATAAGGCAGAGATAGGCTCAACCCAAGCATATCTAAAGGTGCAGTGTAATCCTGTAATATGCAGAGTAGTGAGGAAAATTCATTCTCCCCTCACGCCCATTGGGGTCTTAAGCCCCCTGATGCAGCTGATACAGATCCAGTGTTATCTCCACAACACAGAGCAATTTAACACACTCGCCCTGCTGCTCACACACACACACACACACACACACACACACACACACACACACACACACACACACACACACACACACACACACACACACACACACACACACATTCACGCACGCCCACACACGTGAACTTAGGAATCAACCCCACGACCACCTTCAGCATTCGCACACATTTGCACACAGCTGCTGCACGTCAAAAAAGAATATTCAAATGCATTGACTTGTTCTGTCGGTGTATCTCTAGACCATTGCAGACGTTCAGCACACACACACACACACACACACACACACACACACACACACACACACACACACACACACACACACACACACACACACACACACACACACACACACACACACACACACACACACACACACACACACACATGCATGCACACAAGCGGGCCCTCTCCTCCTCATTTACCCTCTCACCTTTGATTCGCAAATTCAAAATACTGCAATGGCAATCAAACGGAAACACAATTGTCCTGCAGGCACAAATGGGATGAGGTAAATTCTGATTGCAATGTGTTTGAAGGTGGTTTCACGCTTCATATTATGAGGAAAATAATAAAAAAAAAATTTAAAATCCTGAAAATGTGAGTTTTGTTAGATATTAGCGATGTGTCTCAATGAGTTCTATCTGGGAAAATTGAGAGCAGAAATTAAATCAAGTTGAAGAGGAGCGGAAGCAAAATGAGAGGGAAAGCAAAGAAGAGAATGTGAAACGAGAGATGAAAAAGTGGATTTGAGACAGAAAAAAGACCAACAAAGGAGAGAGACGATAGACAAATGACAGAAGAAGAAAGGAAACATAATAGGAGAGAGGGTGATGGAGGGGATAAAATACAAGAAGATATCGAGTGAAAACATAAAACAAGAGGATACAAGCTGAGATGACAAAAAAAAAAGAATTGAGAAAGAGGTGAAAAATGGTTGAGGAGGAAGAGAATAAAGGAAAGCAGGTGAATTGGGTAAGAGGAACATAGAAGAGAAAAACATGAGCAGAAGAGAGGAAGAAAGGGTACAAGGATAAAACGGCAGGGCTGGAAAAATAGAAGAGAGGAAAAGAAATGAGACGCACAGAGGAGAGGAAAACAAGATGATATAAGAGGAGAAGAAAGCGAGGGAGACGAGTGTGAATAAGGAGGCACAAGCTGAGAGGACGCAAGGAGAAAAATCAACTAGAAAGAAGAAGAAAGTGAAGAAAAAAAGACATGACGGGGAAAGAGGTGAAGAGAAGTGAGGAGAGGAATCAATGTGAGAAGAGAGGAAGGGTCATGGGGGCAGAGGGGACGGGGAAATACAAGGAAATACACAAGTATATGAAATGAGAAGTAAATGGAACAAGAGGATAGAGGAAGCAGGAAAGAGGGCATGAAAAAGGAAGTCAGGAAACATCATTTTAGGAGGTCAGAGAAAAACAAACACACAGGAAGGGGAAAGAGGAAATGAAAGGATGGTAAATATAAAAGCTGAGAAGATGAGAGACAAGAAGAGAGGAGAGGAAAAATCAAGTAGAGAGGATGATATAAAAAAAAAAGAAAGAAAGAGAGGCAGAGAGGCAGAGGAAACCAGCTGAGGGGAGAGGAGAGGAAACATGATGAGAGGTCCCAGAGAGCCCAGGGGCTTATCCAGAGGAGAAGATCAGGAGACCTGGATGTTGGTTTAGTCTGCCTCTCTGTGTTTGTATTGTCTGGTTCTGTTGCTGTTGTTTGCTCGAGCTTATATGCTGGAAAGTTGTCTGCTCCTCTGAATCTGAGGAAGAAATATATATATCTATATAATTATTTATTTTTTGTCTCTTGTAAGCCTTTGAGAGATGCCACATTGTACAGCTCCTCTAGTCGGCTTTCCAGGTTTATGTTCATTCCCGCGGCTTTAAATTTCTGCGATAATTCTCCTGCCTTGTGCCTGAATCAATATTCCTTCTGCCGATTGTTTTCTGGCAGCTGATGTGACTTGGCAAGCGTGCGCACGAGGACGAGTGTTGATCCTTGGTATGGCACATATGGGCTGTGGTGTTAATTCTTAGCACTGTAGATCCCGCACTGTTGATTGTGTCCAGTGTTGACTCTGGAGAAGCGTCGCTTGTTGATTCGCTTGTGTACATCTGCTGTCAGGGCCCCCGCTGGTGGCCCTGCTAAACGGGGAAGAGCCTGCCTGGCAGAGCAGGGTTGTTTGTCTGCTTCCAAACATATTGATCTCCTGCAGAGGGGAAAACATTAGCGATAGCGTCTGCACAGGCCGGGCTGGAGGTGGGTAAATAGCTTTGTCAGGTCTGGCGAGCCTTCTCTGCCTTGTAGGAAATGAATAGCAGGTGTATTTGCTGAGCGTTTGCAGGAGGGAATCTCCTGCCAGGCTGACGAGACGGGGCAGGATGATGGGATGTTACGGCAGACAACCCCCGCCTCCGCCACCCATCCCCTTCTATGGTCATTAATGTGTAAGGGGTGGAGGGGGTGGGGCGTTGTCTGTATGAATCATAACCCGACAAATAGATGCGCTGCTTTATTTGTCTTCACTTTACAGATAGAAATAATATTAAGATATGATTCTAAGTCACTGCTCTCCTTCAAATAAAACCAATACTTCCAGGATCCAGTGGCCTTCTCGTAGTCATGATAATGGTTGAAAAACAGCCAGTTTTCTTAAAAACTGTGATTCACAACATGATAATTGTGTAAAAACACGATTTCTTTTTGCAAGAAATTGGAGCACCTAAAAAGAAAAACTGCCATGTCACTACTTCAACATGTAAAACGCTATAAAATATTATGTAATCTCCCGCCATACTACACATGATGCATTTTACAAAATAGATGCAAATGTTTGCGATTCCTATTCAGGATGAGCTATATTTGCTCCACTAAAATGGGAGTGTATGAAACCCTCTCTGAAAGTTTAAAATGTTACTGATTAAACTGAACTGGCTTTGATTAGCCAACTCAGTCGCTGTAATTTAAGCACATGCACGTCGTGTCGTCAACGCAACATAAACATTTGCAAGACACATGGGCCAGAATATTGTTCAATCAATGTGATGTAAATATAAACTTCTAAAGGACAACACATGTTTCCATGCACTGTACATTCATGCTCTCCACTTGGCCAATCAGACGGAGCCTTAATGCAATAGATTGTGATAACAATAGATTATAATTTTACTTCATCATTTCAACATTGCATCATACCGGATGCCCACAGGCCAAAAGTCAGATGTACAAAAGCACAAAGATCAAGGAAATTTTTTTACTAAAAACAACAAAGACAACAACTGCTCCATTTGTGAAACACCGCTGGCGGGAAGTTCAGGCGTGTGTTTGATAAGAGAAGAAAGAAACAACAGGAAAACCTGGTTGGAAGCCGGCCCAAGAAGAGAAAAGAGTGCTACAAATCCCAAAACACAAATCTTAACGTCATATAGTCACATTCATATTGTGATGCAAAGTGAGCTGGTAATCCTTCGCTCTCCATGAAAGGGACTTTTTTTGGGGGGGGGGGGGGGGCTAAATTCATCAACATGTAAAGTGTATAGTAGCAGACTGAGGTGATCTGCAGATCCTGGCATTCAGGTCAAATTTGTTTCCAGGTCGCAGTCACGGCAGGTCCAGAAGAGCCTTGGCTATGTGTTACCTCATGAAGGGAAATGGACTTTACTTATTTGCTACATATCAATGCTTTTACAGGTTCAGACAGATTTGCTCATTCACGACATCACACACATTACAATTGTGTGGGCTGCCCGGCAAGCTGCTCACACATCAGCAGGAGAGAACTTGGAGGTTCAATGTCGGCGTGTTCAGAGTGCGTTTGGGAATCAAACCACAGACTTTGTGATTGGAAGGCAAGTTCTACCATCTGATCCACAGCAATGAGCTTTTTCAAACATGTGTCTGAGGTGGCGAAAATTACATTTGCACTTGTCGAAGAAAGCCCCGATAGTAAACTTAGAGCAGACCTGAGGAACTTCATGCTGAAGGCCCCTCCTATTCTATGTTTCTGAGAGTGGGCGCGTCGCCAAGTGTTTAGCTTCAAACCAGATACTTGAAAAGGAGCCAGCAGTGCTACGTAATGCTCATCATTTCAGTCAATGTGGGCAGCATATTGGCCCTCAGTTCCACATGTTCCATTGATACATGTTTTGAACTGCGTCAACAAAAACACTTTGAGCTTTGTAAAAGAATCCCTAAGAGATTCTAGAGTGGACCACAGCAGGCTGCATTCAATGAACTGCCCCATACATGGAAGCGAATAGAAATCCACTGAAAACAGCAGCTTCTGTGTAGTATCAGAAATATCTCTGGATAGGTTTTATGAAATGTTTAACATGGAGAGGTATTTGGACAAACTTTAGTCTTTTTTTTTTTTTTTTTAAATAACTTTGTGCTATTAGTGATACAATATATAATTCAACCTTTTTGTGTTTTACTAAACAGACATTGAAACCCCAACTAACTATCTAATCGGTTTCCTATTTATGAAGGTAAAAGACTTAGTTGTCATGATCTGATCAATGTTATTTGGTGTTATTTTTAAGTTTGGATTAATTTGGATCCTTCAGGGGTCATGAAATGTCAATAAATATTCATTCCAAACAAAAGAAGCCTCAGCATTATCACTGAACTTCACTTTAGTCCTCACAATAGGCCCTGACAGGGGTCCTTTAAATGAAGTTTTGGTGTGCAGCAACAAAGTGAATGTCTGATGATTAATTCAATAGATTGAATGAGATTTTCTTGTTTTGGCAATTTGCTACGAGAGAATATTCAATTTGAAGGCTTGACTGCTCATAATGACTGACAAAAAATCCCACTTATTGTCTTTGCACATTACTTCTATTTACACACACACACATACGCACTAACATACACATAAACATACACTTACACACACACACACACACACACACACACACACACACACACACACACACACACACACACACACACACACACACACACACACACACACACACACACACACACACACACACACACACACACACACACACACACACACACACGCACACACACACGCACACAGGCAGACAAACCGAGAACGAGAAGGAATCCAGGATATGAATATTTAACAGTAGCCTCTTGCAGCGCGGAGCCTGCCAGTCATTGTCAAATAGGACTTAATCTTTTCAATTTCTGGGTGCAAATATTCACACTGGCCACTGTTTGTTGTCCAGATTAATGAGCCTCTCGGCCCATAATCCTCTGCTGCTAATTCAAGTGGCCGCCGGTGCGGTTAGCCAGGGGAGGACGGGACGCTGAGAACACATACATAGCCGAGATTATTTCCTCCCACCCTCCTCTCTGTCTCCTTCTGCTTCCTTCTGCTTCCTCCTCACTTTTTTTCCTGCTCAGCCTTTCCATTTCTCCCTGCTGAGTCCAGTCCAATTCACAAATCTTCTTCGTCTGTAAGCAGCTGACCAATAGAGAAGCTTGTTTTTATAAGTAGATTAAAGTATGACTTACTTTAATAGATTTCTTTTCTTTACATTAAGCCAGATTACAATGGAAAAGATGTGAAATATGAATGAATCTTATAATTTGATTAAAATAATAAGAATCCTATTTGTTTACATGTGTTGTAGTGATTATGTAAACATCTTTTTTTCTTTTTGTCAAAGAAACTCATGATAATCCATGTTGGTCTGAGTCTGGTGAGGTTTAAAGAAAGACATGATAAACTACTTCAGAATAAAATATCCAGAGTTGAGGTCTATTGTAGCGTAGTAAAACCTCAGAGTATCTAATTATATAACATTTACTGTCTCATATCTTTTGTTTGTTGTAGCAAACAGATTTTTGTATTAACATATTGAATAAAAATGACCTTTTCTGTGATTAATATTGAACATTTCCAACAGTTGAACAGTTTTAGTAGCTTTCTGACCTCTGTGTGCTCATATTTATCCTAACATAATGATTCAATCTAGAATCCATCACATTGAAATATTTAATCCGAGATTACTTTATTCTAACAAAATGTATTTTGCACTCGAGTCAGAAGCAGATTTGGAAATTACTGAAAATTATTTACATTTAGCATGACAAGACAGTACAATTGTTTTCTCAACTCCTATGTCTTTTTCCGTTTTTTCTTTTATTTTCTGAATACAAAACAAAGAGTAAAACATGTTCCATTGTTTTAGCCTGTCTTGCATTTTAAAGGCGTGTCTTGAATGTTATTGCAGTACTGTCGTAATCTTGTACATCTTAGTATATTCAGCACTCAAAAATTGTCAACAAATCCAAGTATGTCTTTCTATCTGGTACATGATGGAAAAAATGTAGTGTTTTCTAATATACTAGTGGTTATATATTTGCATTCAAAACAAATGTTGTGTCTTATATTCCGTAAATCAGAATGCAATTGTGCAACATGTATTGTGGGAAAAAAAAAAAGAATAAGAAATAAACCTTCCTTTTTCATTACAACTTAAAAATGGAATCTCGATGCACAAAATACTGATCAATTGTTACACATTTTACATACCAGCAATGACCTGTCACCTTTTAGCCTTCATAGACTAACCAGCAATGTTTGGCCACATTTTTTATTCAACTGCAAGTCTCAGCCCTGGCATCAGAATAAATATACATATAACATCTAATCAGCGGGAAGTTGATACACCGATCTGTCATAACTTCATGATCACCGGTCTTATTTTTAACTGCTTTCCTCTTTGCTGCAAAAAAAAAGCTCAAAGGTGTTCTATAGTGTCAAAAAACAGCATGTGAGCAGATACTTTCAGTCCACCATTGCAGGTGGTCCTTTTCAAAGTGATCGCCACGCGGCTGGCAGGACCCAATGTCTCACAGCAGAACATTCGATCACAATGCATCCACTTGGTTTCCCTCTTAAGACTCAGCCTGGTGCTACGTGTCCCCCAGAACAGTCACAGGCATTTGCCAATGAGCCACATCATATCAAAGACATCGTAATTCCCCAAAGCAGAGCACCTTCTTCCACTGCCCTGTCGTTCTGATGTTGACAGTTGAGCAGAAAGTCCTCATGATGTGGAGGACAACCTGTGTCAGCTCTGTCGGTCTAAGGACAGCAGACCGGTGGCACCAACGTTCCACATCATGGAGATGATGTGGAACGTTGAAGACTATTTTCTTCGATTAAAAGAAAATAGTTGAAAATAGTTGGACCAACTTAACTGAATTGCTTCAATTGGTAACACCTAAATGAATGAAGTTCTTCACGCTTAATCTAATTCATTAACTCCATTAACTTAATTTAATGAATTTCCTTAACTTCATTAAATTAACTTAAGTTAATTAATGAGATTAAGTTAGAAGAACTTCAATCATTTAGATGTTACCAGTTGAAGCAATTCAATTAAGTTGGTCCAACTATTTTCTTTTTTCAGTGCACATCTGCATCCACCTGGATGCACCGGTAATTACACCATCAGGTTGGTGTTGCTGAGTGAGAAGCTGACGTTGATGCAGGTGGACTCCACTACCTGCAGCTCAATGTGACAAAGACCAAGGAGCTGGTGGTGGACCTGGTGAGGAACAAGGTGTCTGTGTCCTGCGTTTCCATCGAAGGGGCCAGTGTGGACATTGTGGAGGACAAAGGACATCTGGGGTGTGTACACTGACAATAAACTGGACTGGGTCACTAATGCTGAATTAGAGGCGGCTGAGGTCCTTCAACATCTGTACATATTATCATTCACTTATTTCATATTTTATTCTTACCTATTGGATATTTTTATATTCTTTTCTATTCTATGCGCATTCCACTCTGTGAGGAGCATTAAAGAATTTCCCTCTGGAATTAATAAAGTATTTTGTGTTCTATTCTCATGTTGGTTGTCTCAGCGGTGGCCAGGGGTCAGCACAGGGATCCTGGGGACTCTGCAGGCCCATCGGCAACAATTTATGCTGCACTGTGTATTCTGGCACCTTTCTATCAAAACCAGCATTAGTTTCTGTAGTAATTTGAACTTCAGGGGCATCAGACCACACGAGTCAGTCTTTGCTCCACCCGTATATCACTGAACCGACAGTTCACTGCTGTTTCCTTCCTTATACCCTTTTCCCAAGAAACACTGACCACCATATATCAGAGACATCAACACATGAGCTGCAGGTTTCCATTTCTCTATCACTATTCAGCTCAAATGATACACCTGCCCACTTTCTCACTTATATCATGTAAACTTTGAAATTAATATTTCAGACCTTCGATATTTCACTTACTGCCTGAAATATCGAAGGATAAACCTGCTACTTAATGCACAAGGAATTTCTGCTGCAAACCCCTGATCGATAACGTTTTTGCACAAGTGCTCAAACAGCTGATGTGTAAAAATCATGTTTAAACTGTTAAAAGTCCGTCCCTCCCTCTACATGTCTCTGAGCAAATACAGATTTCCAATGAGGCAGTTGTTAGAAAACAGCTGCCACAACATCTGCAGAGCCTCTCTGATCACTTCAGATTACACATATACAATATCAAAGAGTCTTTTGGTTTAGCATGAAGTGAAATCATACCTCTAGTTTCAATACTACACTAGATTCAGGTGTCCTCTTAATTTATTTCTCCTCCTTTTATTTTATTTTTTTTATTAAAAGAAAGTACTCTGTGGAAATGACAAACAGTTTAATATTTATATTTAAAGCCTTCATATTTCAATTCGGGGCGCATTTTCTCCTTAATGAACAGCAGCTTGTTTATTTCTCCAGCTTTAAACAGATTTATAGACTATGGAGGTGGTTGTTGTGCAGCATTTGGTCCTTACAGCAGCAGCCCTTTGAGGGAACTGGCAGCGTTAAATGGCCTGCCACTGGAAATAACCTCAGCCGTTATACCATTATAGAAGTGTAACCAAAACCTTCTCCTAAAAGCTACTGCTATAAAGTCAAACAACAAAACAGGATACAGTTATTCTATTTGTTTCTTAAAATATGCCTTATTTGGGAAAATTACCTCACATATAATAGAAGAACAGAGAACTTCCTGTGTGTTCCAGAGCATTATGTCTCGGCTGTGTTTGAAATCGTTTGCTGCAACATGCAAAGGCAAACTACACGCTACTATTTTTCACATGAGGAATCAAACACGTGTGAACAAGAAAGAGGTCAATCTTTTGTGCATATATATATAGAAAAAAAAGAAAAGGAAATATCATATTGCATGCCCCATCATGAAAGCGGGTAGTGATTGATGACTGAACAAGTACACTCACTTTTACTGTTTATAGAGAAGACATGACAGGAGAGACAAATCATCTAAAGAAGATATAACGCCAGGATCTGCAAGGAGGTGTAGATGAAGCACTGTCAACTCACATTGTGAATTTTTGCTAGTTTGTTTCCAGAGTTTGCGGGTTTGATTTATCTCCAGGTGCATGTTTAAGTTTTGTCACGGACCTCCTTGTTTCCTCAAACAGCTTCTGTGTGCTTGACCTGTGATGAACTGAGAAACACGTCCAGCCAGTCTTAATAAATGCTGCACAAGCCAGCAACACTAAAATCATCCATTTCCATTTGTAAGACCAGACCACATACAGTAAGTGTGCTTTCTTTCACAGAACAGACTTGCAGCGTTCCCTCCGATCTCAAATATAGGCTTAAAAAATCAGTGCAGTTGTTGGTTTGTAGAAATTGACAATGTGCAAATTTATAAGACTTGCTTCGACTAGTAATAGTAATGAAGGTGACCTTTATTACAAAAGCTTTTCTTGCAGTGGTGTGATGTTTCAGTAAGAAGACATACAGTCACACACCTGTTCACATCAACACATATAGGCTCAGCAGCTCCTTTTTACCGAATAAGCGTATACTGTATATCTCTAAAATTGTAAGACGCAGACGTACAGTAGAGAATGCATTTCTTTTGCATGTCGACTTTAGCTTGAAGAATATTTACTACAATGACAAAAAGTTGGCTTCACTAGTCGTTTTCTGACCAAAAAAAAGGAACAGAACACAACAATCCAAGAGATTTTTTGGAGCTATAACACAACACTGCTATCTTGCATTGTGGTTCATACCGTAAATGTCAATTGCCAATCCTGCTACAGGGGGAGTCCAGATAGCTTTCTGACCCTCCTGATCCTTCCTCGAGGTGGCTGAGATGAGGTCGGAGGTCAACGTCACACACACTACTCACTCCCACTACCTCGGAGGTGTAAAACATTCTCGCAGCCGGCTGCTTCCACCTCTATATTTCAGCAATTTTTTTTTTTTGCCTTTCCAGAAAATGCCATCCCTCTCTCCTCTCCTCTCTTCTCCTCTCCTCTCTTCCCCTCTCCTCTCCCGGTTGCTAACCAGAGCTCTTTAACTAAAAGCACCTTCAATCCATCGCTTGGTCCATTAGTACTGCCAGATGGGGGAGGTTGGGTCCTGGCGGCTATGTGTGACCCTACTCTGATTAATAGAGTAGGTGAGGGCAAAGGTGCAATGCTCACCCCCATTCATTACCTCATTAGGATGGCCCACAGTGAAAGGTGATCTCCCTCATTATATCTCAATGAAGGAGGCTGAACTCAACACAGTGTGAGCCATCCAGTCGGGCTTTTACTCTCCACAAATGCCCACAGCCCAGCCACCTGTCTTTTTTTTTTTTTTTTTAACACTGTTCCAAATAAAGTCACTCCACTTTACACAGTGGTTGACTGCAGGAAAGAAATTCAACCCAATGAACAGTTGTGCACATCAGCGTGTGACTCCGACCCACCTGGAGCTGCATAATGCCCCAATTATCAATTCACAAGTGCTACATAGGATACAGCAGGAAGTGTTTGTGTTTGTGTGTGTTTGTGTGTGTGTGTGTGTGTGTGTGTGTGTGTGTGTGTGTGTGTGTGTGTGTGTGTGTGTGTGTGTGTGTGTGTGTGTGTGTGTGTGTGTGTGTGTGTGTGTGTGTGTGTGTGTGTGTGTGTGTGTGTGTGTTTTGTCTGCATGTTTGTTTGCATGCTCATGAGGTGAAAGGGGAATCTTGTTTAAATTAGTCCTTTGTTCTGGGTAATTGAGAAGGTTATATTTGTGAGTTGAGATTCAAGCCATGTTTGCTTTTCCGCCCTGATCAGGGCACATTTATTCACAGGAGCCTCTGTTTGTGCTTTGCAGTGCAAGTGATTCAATGGCCACCCTGCAAAATGAAATGAGAACAATTTGAATGATTACAAGCTGAATGTTTGAGTGTAAAGCAAAACTGATGAATAATAAATTAGTTCCTGATGCAGAAGCATTTTGTGCACACACTCCAAATGCACTTGAGTCATGGCTTTCTTACATTACCTCTTAGCTGCATCCAGAACTTCTTAAAGACAAACACTGCACACTACACTAGTGGTCTGTACTGATTTGGTCAAAATAGAGCAAGTAAACAACGCAAACTCAATACATTTTTATTTTGGAGATTATGTCTTTATTACAACAATGTTCCTTGACAGTAAAACTCATACTGGTGCCATATTTTGTGGGAAATAAGCATTTGGATGAACAGCTGAACTGAGTATGTAAATTCTCTTTTCTGCCCATGCCAAAGTGATCACGCCGCAATTGACTGTTACTTGGTGACTGGGATAATTGCAGTCTTAAGAAAATAAGAGTTACTGGCTATTTACAAACGTGGTGGTGTAGTGGTTAGCACAGCCTCTGTTTTGAGTGCGGAAAATGAAGAGTTTAAATGTTTCTCCAGGTTAAAAAAATTGTATTTCAGACTAATTTGTGAATCTATGTTGCTTGTATATCTGGATGTGTGTGACGGCCTGTCTCTCAGTGGTTTTGCTGTGATGCACTGTCAGCCTGTCCGAGGTGTACCTGCCTTCGTCCATAGTCAGCTGGGATCAGCTCCAGCGCCCCGTGACTTTATGTTGTGTAAAGCAGTATAGAAGGCACAGCCACCGCAGCCTGGCACCTCCTCCTCTGCTCACCAGCTCGCTCACACACTGCCGTGGAGGCGGTTTGTAGGAGGTCCGGTGGTGGTGGTCAGTCTGGCCTGAGCAGCATGCATGTGTTCAATAATGTAGAGGCCAAGACTGCTGAGAGGACATGGAGGTAGCACATGTAACAGTAGAATAAGCTTATTGATATTGGTGAAGAATGTTGGTGCTTGTTGTCCACATTTCTAAATCAGTTCAAAGATAAATAAATAGCGTAGGATTCATTGTCAAGAACCATTGTTACAACAAATAAAAGAAAAATCTCAGACTTCTTGCTTTTGCGATATGATAAACAACATTTTATAAAACAAAGCTTCTATGTTACCTGGTTCCTATCAGCCAACACACCACTGCTGGTAACAGTTTAACTTCGAAACCAATAAACCTTGCCTTCATTTCCCAATTCTAGATCAATAGATATGCCTTTAGAAATATATATATGCCACCTGGTTGTTGTTGTTTTTTTTACCTGGATATTCCAGTATGAGGCCTATAGGTCTAAAGGTACTTTCTTTAGGTTCCACAGGCTGGCAGCTGTGGCTCAGGTGCAAATCCCAAGGTTACAACTTTGATCCCTGGCTCCACTTGCTTATGTGCTGAAGTGTCCTTGGGCAACACACTGAACCCCCTGCATCCAAGTTGTTCCTGATGAAGGGCGAGCACTGAGTGCTGCAGCTTGGTGTGTGAATGAGGCAGTGTAAACTTTGCTGAGGTTAAAACGTTTTATATAAGTTCAGCCCATTTGCTATTTACAGACGAGGACAGAAAATTGGAAAGTGCTGAGAGAGAGAGAGAGAGAGAGAGAGAGAGAGAGTCCGGACACTTCCAACATCTAAGAAAACGTGCCCATTTTGCACGACCGTTGGTAAAGTGTGTGGGGGGAGGGGGGGAAATGTCTCTTACATGTTTTTTTAATTATTCATACAATCACTTAAATGTATAAAGAAAGACCAAATCTGTATTGTGTGCATCTCATTTAATTTCTATCTTTGCTCTTTAATTTATTTTTTTTTTTCTTTGTTTTCCCTTGAACATGTTACCTTTGGTTAAAATTCAATGTTTTCCTGTTCTTACATGCTTGTCTTATTAACACTATGAACATCAGTAAACTACTTCAAATTGCATTGACCTGCATGAAATATGTTATATAAATTTAAAAAATTAAATTTTTTTATTTTTTTAATGAATTTGTTTGTTTTTTTAAGCCAAGGGATTAAATGTGTGTGGTGATTAGCACTCTTGCCTCCCAATAAGAATAACTCTGTTTGAGTGATGGCTTTTCTCTTTTCTCTTTGAAGTTTGCATGTTCTCTCTTTGCATGTGTGTGTTGTCTGTGTGCTCAGGTTTCCTACAATCCAAAGGTATGTATGGCAGGTTAAGTAGATTTTAGTCTCTAAAATTGTCCAAACATAAGTGTAAATGCCTTTGAGATGTTATGATTAATTTTGTTGTAACATAGATTCAAATTTGTACTGACTGTGAATTATGTTTCGCCTTTTTGTAGTTTGATCATTTTCAAGTACAATTAGCCCATCTATTGTAAAATTGAGGCTTAAATGTAGTGTTGAACGACGTGAAACAGACTTGGACACAAATGTCAATTTTTATTTGACTTTGTCTTGTAATATACATTAGATTTGCTAATAAGAATAATCATCAATACTGCTTCATTTGGATTGTTGATGCACCCAGGCTAATGGGAAACTGCAAGCTTGCAAATTCGCATGTCAAGCATCCGTTTGGAATCAAACGAAACAAACAAAAGATCAACAAATCATTTTAATTAACTTACTTGTACAGCACATTTTGAATAGACACTGGAAAAATATTGTCGTGAGGGGGGTCACTGATCTATACATCAGTATTTATGTAACATGGGCTTAGGAGTAATAGAACCTTTCACATCAAGTAAAGCCGCACCGAATCCAATAGGTTGCTTATAAACATGAATATAAACATGTTGTTTTCCCCCTCTCTTCGGCAGCTGTTTTATATAATTCAATGTGAAATGAGAATAATAGGTATGAGATGCAAGGTGTGTGAAATGCTGGCTATATGCATATAGGTGCATGCATGCTTGAATGTAACCGAGGCCTTGAATATTTATATATTTGTGAACGCAGGGTTGGCTGCCTCCAGTGGGATAGAGGTGTTGGTGGTGCTGAGCAGTAGGAGACGGGAGCAGAGAAGATAGAGGGGAAAGAGAGAGTCCCTCAGGCGTGTCCGGGCTCTGATGGCTCCCCTGACAACCTCCTCTGTAATGGTCTCCCTCTCTCTCTGAGTGCTGTGAAATTGCAGGCCGGCGCTCTACAGCTGAGGACTCAGAGGAGACAAACGGCCTTTTAATTCAGAGCGCAGAGAGGTGACGGAGAGGGAGGCCCTAAGGGAGGGCTACCAATCAGACATCCATCATACTAACCTCTCCCTTGGGACTGGCCCTGCCAAAGAGGGGCCCTGGAGGTGGTCTTGTGTGTGCATGTGTGCAAGCACGTATGTTCGTGTGTGTGTGTGTGCACGCCTTTGGGGTTGGGGTGACACCGCATGGCGGCTGCAGGGGAGGGAGGAGGCAAGGAGAAGAGTCGGTCTGCTCAGGTGTCTGGGCTGTCACGGTGCAGAGTGGAGGAGAGAGGCGCAGGGAAGGTGGGGGGTGAATTTGGGGTATGGGGGCAGATTTCTTGTTTCCCTCCATGTCTCATATCATATCTATGCACTTTTTTTCCCCCCGATTTATGTTTCTATTCACTGCTGCTTTTTTTTTTTCCCGATCAGGCTTTATTTTAGCTCCCTATGCACAGCAAACACTAGGCAACATCAACAGAGAATTAATACTTGCTTGTTTTAAAAATGTTTTTCTGCCATTCTGTGTGTGTGCATTTTGTACAAACTTGCAGCGGAGGAAAAACCAAAGGTTCAGGGTTTGCAGACGCTGCTTGTGTTGTTTAAATCACTGCCGCCTTTGCTCCCTGTACATTATAAATTAAAAAATATATATATAAAAATACATAGAGTGAGAGACAGAGATGCTGCACTGCACTGCAGAGATGTTTCATAAAGACCTCTTAGTAAAGAAAAGGGGACTGATGCTCAAACCACTTCATATGTTGGTCCTTGAAAAAAGGCTACGTGTTGTTTACGCTCTTGAAAACAGTTGTGGTGTACTAACAAAGTTTCCATTCTTTAAAAAAAAAAAAAAAAAAAAAAAAAACAAGCACGCAAAATAAATCAATAAAAATAAATAAGAATGTTTTTTATGAAACGGCTCGTAAAAATGTTCTCAAATGATTTGAGGGCGATTTGGATTCCTTTATGAGTTCCTCCTTCATGACTTTTACTGAACTCGAAGGCTTTCTGATCTTTATTTCACACGCTCAATGACAATAATCCATCCTTCATCACTTAAGCCTCTGAGAAGCATTCTCTAAAAATATGTTTCATACAGAAAAGATAAGGCCGAAATTCATGAGCAAGCTCTGGATGCTTTGAAACTTCAAATGCATTCCAAGGTGGGTAATTGATCCACACTTTGCATTTTCTTGTTTTAATTCAAGGGATATGTAGTGTTGAAGGAATGTCTCCGAAGTTTAAAAAAGACCACAGATTTTTAGTTTTCCTCATTATCTAAGTGACATTATATCTGATATTTGCATGGTATGTTCAAATAAGTAAGAACCTGTCCCTCAATTGACAAGCAAGTAAAAAGAACCCATTTAAAATGCATATGGTGTCCACATGATACACACACACGCTGATTGTGACCAATATAATGTAAGTTTCTCGGTGAAAGGAAGAAAGCCTGTTGCTGTCCTTGGTGCTTCGTGCCTTTGGTACCATGGACAGTTCCCTCTTCTCTCTCTACAGGTAAGGATGTGTTGCTCAGTGTGTGAGCAGGAAAGCAGAACAGCATAAAACAACCCACCATCCCAGCCAACCCACTTTATTTCTTTCTTCTTTTTTTCTTATTCTTTATGTGGATGCAAAACATAGCTCCATTCAAACAAGAGGTTCCAGGATGCATTTGCCTCACATGCTCTTTTTCCCACCGTGGGCTTTCTTTCTTTCTTTCTTTCTTTCTTTTTTTGTCTACCCCTCCTCAAGCTCTCTCTCTTGATCTATCCTGGTCTTTTCTCTTATTTTTACAGACTAAAGGTCGCTGTGTTTTGGAGCTGGGGTAATTGGGGAAAATAATGCAACCTTGTGTCTACAAAAGACCCAAAACTGCCATCTTAACCCGCTGCTGCATTTAGGACAAATCTGCACGTTATTTTGATAGGAAAACACTTAATTATACCCCAGTGTTGTAGCGGAGAATCCCTCTAATGATCGTGGTGCAGCAATAATGTTAACAGTTTAGCATGTCAGTAAACAGAGGGTAAACCAGAAAGAAAGAAAGAAAGAAAGAAAGAAAGAAAGAAAGAAAGAAAGAAAGAAAGAAAGAAAGAGCATGGTAGTATACCTGTTTTCCTTTATCCCTTGTACCTTTTTACTTAAGTTGCTATTAAGTTATAGGAACATTTTTCTCATTGAATAATTGTTTTTGTTTTAAAAACCACGTGTAAAAAAAATTATAAATACATTTTTTACTTAGATCATGTTTCTATTTTTTCATTCATTGCGACATTATCAACGTTGTTTACCTCCATAGATAGATAGATAGATAGATAGATAGATAGATAGATAGATAGATAGATAGATAGATAGATAGATAGATAGATAGATAGATAGATAGATAGATAGATAGATAGATAGATAGATAGATAGATGGATAGATGGATAGATGGATAGATAGATAGATAGATAGATAGATAGATAGATAGATAGATAGATAGATAGATAGATAGATAGATAGATAGATTTCTTTGTGTGTTAATGGGGCCTCTGTTGTTTTTCTTCACCTTTCCAAATGGTTTCTCGAATAACCTCCAATTCGACAAAATGAGTCAAGATTGACACCTAATGTCATCCATATGAATCACCCTTAAAGAAAGTGAGAAAATGCTTTTAAAACGCCTCGCTCAGGCGAATTAGCGCTTGTGCGTGTTTGTTTAACTGCAACTAACAAAACTAGGCAGTTGGTAAATATTGAAATTCCCTTCGATTGGTGGCCACTCTGTTAAAGCACCGGGTGACCAGGCTTTTCCCTATTGATGAGCTCCAGTTAATCCATCGCATTTCCCTGTAAATAGCTTTCTGCATGAGAAAAGGCCCCGCGGCCCCCCCTGGCCGCCCCGCGCAGCCACACTGTGCTGCAGGAGCGTTTTGTCACCGGGCCATTATAATAAGGCTTGTGTAGCATTAGCCCTTGTTCGGCTACTCCCACTCCCAATACATGTATTCAGATTCATTTCGGTGGCAGCGCCGCGCCCGTTGTGCAGGTATTTCCTAACCCTCACAAGGTTTTTCTTGTGGATTTCCAGGTGTAAGATCCGACATGAATGTGGCAGAATGGTTCTGAGGCGCGCAGTCTAACCTGCAGCTGATGCATTTTCTTCTATATTTCCCCAGTGGTGCCTGCGTGACCTCACCGTGAAGCCCTCAGCGCGCCGGCTGGCCTCTATCGGCGCCACTGGAAGCGCGCGCTCCATCCACGGCCCAGGTATTTCTTGTGCGCGCGTCGTGCGCTCCGGGTGCGCTCGGAGGCTACAGCTATGGACGTGTAACCATAACAACTGCTCTGTGATTGGCTCTCCTGGCACGGGAATTAACGAGGGCGTCGTCCAATCTGCGCGCAGGATGAGCGTCGCGCTGGCAAAACCTCGTGATAACCCAGGCACAGCGACGTGAAAGTGGGGACGTGAGTTGAGCCCGAAGGAAAATACTGGACCCAAAACAAAGCATGAACGAGGGGATGAATAATTTGAAATAAACACGTCTGAAAAAATGATTTTATAACTGTGTTCCTGAGAAAAAGATGTCTAGTTTGTCTGTTACGCAGTCCACCAGCTGGTGCAGCTGAAATTTTCTCCTCCTCTTTGCTCTGGATTGTGGATTGTGACAAGTAGCAGGACAGGAGCCAAACAGGACCAGGACTATAACGACTTCCCGAGGATTGTCACTTCTCTACATTTTCATCGCGAAGGGTCTCCCCCTTGCAACAGTTTTTTTTTCCGCCTGACAGCGCACCTCCCCGGAGCCAAGACGTTGTTCCCCGTAGAGCCGGGGTGCCCCAGTCCGAGCAGCGCAGTCCGTGCGGGGAGGTCGGCTCTCGGCGTCCTGCAGGCCGGCGACATGATGGTCCACTGTGCCGGGTGCGAACGGCCCATCCTGGACCGCTTCCTCCTCAACGTGCTGGACAGAGCCTGGCACGCCAAGTGCGTCCAGTGCTGCGACTGCAACTGCAACCTCACCGAGAAGTGCTTCTCCAGAGACGGGAAGCTCTATTGCAAAATGGACTTTTTCAGGTAAACTCAGAGTCCGGATGCAGAGTTCGCCGAAACTGTGCTCTTGTTTCCAGCATTCACAAGAAAATACGTCTTAACGCCACTTTTTTTTTTTTTTTTTTTTTTTTTTTTGAGACGAAGGAAAAAAAAATGATTCCCGTGGAGTAAATAGGATTTCTTATAGTCAAACAGAAAATGAGAAGAAACAAATATTATTTTCGTTTACAAACTCAAGCATAAAGTTAGAATCAGTAGGTTCGGGGTTTTAGATTTTCACATTAGATCACTATTATCAATCACCAAGTGGATATGAGTTGGTCCAAAATGGTAAATTATGTCTAAAAGTTAGAATTTAGAAATTATTTACATCAAAATTGAATAACACAATTCGTCGATATCGATTTGTTTTGTAAAACACAATGGGCAGATGGAGCGTTTGGCCTTTAATTAGGTCCTAAACAATAAAACAAAAGACGTCCACCATTTTTTATTTAATTGTGTACCCACGTGTATTGAGTGATTAGCTTCTTTTTTTTTTTTTCCCTAAATCTATTTTCAGCTCCACACTTTTTTTTATTTAAAAACCCACAAATAGCCATTAGACTGTTAACCGGTTCACAATGCCCAAAAAGTGTTTCAGGTAATTGAGTGATAAGTGAAGTCCCTGTATGCCTCTTAGCATCATTTTCATGTGTATGTGTGAGTTATTTTCCCCTCAAATTGTCTAATGACATGTAAGACACATCAGCCTTTTGTTGGGACCGGCTATTATTGGCCTTGCTCGGCCTTGGCCATCATATTACCGCAGGTCCCATCAAGCAGTGGATTTAAATGGCCAGCCATTAGCCAGGCGAAACAGTAATCACCCTAATGTGTCCATTTGTTGTGTAAGTAGAGCTGTGCCCTTTTCGCTGGGGGGGAGGCTTGGCCATGCATGTGAAAGAGGAGGGGGGGGGGGGGGGGGGGGGGGGGGGGGGGGGGGGGGGGGGGGGGACAGTGAAGCGATACCATTGCAAATGGAGAGACAAGCCTACATTAGTGTTAAAACAATGCTCCTCCAAACACAAACGAGTGCCTGCCTTGGAGGGCTCGAGCTCTGCACCCCCGACAGGGCCGAGCCAAAAACCAGGTATAAGCCCAGTGTGAACCTCCAGTATCTTCTTAAACTCTTCATATGCAGGGGGTGGGGTGGGTGGGTGGGGGGGTGGGGGGTGGGGGGGGCATCAGAGCAGGTGATGCCACCCCCACCCCCACCCCCTTAAAAAAAAAAAAAAAAAAACTGTAAACACCACCCGAACGCATTTTTCTCTCACTCATTTCAAGAGCAAAAACAAAAAAACAAACACCTCCTCCCACTTCTCTACTTCTCTCCTGCACGCAAACGCACGTTGTCAAACCATCGAGGGGGGATTCAACTGAAATTATTTGTGGTCTATTTGTGTATCAAATTGATGAGTCTTCCCACCCAGTATTTAAGCGGGTGAATATGGATTAAGAGAAGATTTTCACGCTAAGATGCTCCTACTCTGCCTAATCCTATAATATATCCTTGGCAACAATGTGTTGATTGTCACTAATACGTTTTGCGTGGGGTTATTGTCAGAGTACCTCCATCAAAATTACCGTTTTTTTTCACCTCCACTTAAAAAAAGCCCCCCCCCCCCTTTTTTTTTTATTATATCATTTTATTAGTTTCACCGTCATTCTGAATACTGCTGTTATACCGGGGAAGTGAAAGCTTGTTCTAAATATTTATTTACTTATTACTTCATTAAAATAATAAATTGGGCTACTCATTTTATAGAAGCTCAAACAGTAAAGATTTTTTTTAATTATTATTATTATTATTATTATTATTATTATTATTATTATTATTATTATTATTATTATTGTTATTATTATTATTATTACTTTTACAGATTTCGCTGTTGATACGTTATTGGCACTACAGTTCGATGTCTTTATTCTCATTAGTCCATCACAATATTGGTAATTTTAATATTTTTGTTGTTTGGTAAAAAAAAACATCCACGTGGTTTCTGACCATATGGTCAAATTTTATTTTTAAAGTTATTTCAAAGGAGGCCCACGCGTCAATATGCAGTCATTTCTTTGTACAGATGAGTGGTCGGAGGAGGAAACATTTTATTTTCTTCTTATTAAATACAAAACTTACAGTGATATTTTTCCGTTTTCATCCAGGCGGTTTGGCACAAAATGCGCGGGCTGTCTGCAGGGAATCTCTCCAAACGACTTGGTGCGTAAAGCCCGCAGCAAGGTGTTTCATCTGAACTGCTTCACCTGCATGGTGTGTAACAAGCAGCTGTCCACGGGAGAGGAACTCTATGTGATAGACGAAAACAAGTTTGTGTGCAAAGAAGATTATTTGAGCTCCGGAGCCATCAAAGAAGTCAACTTAAACTCAGGTAAGCGACCGATAATAATGGACTTGTGCGTCTTTTTTTTTTTTTTTCTTGAATCTTCTTGGATTCCTTTGAATGAAATCCTTGAATTTAAGTTTCACTATCAATAACGTATATGGATAAATAATTTTATTTTTAATCTACAAATCGTATTAATAAAATGCCAATCGGGACCAAAGCGACATGTGTAAAAAATGCTTTGTTGGTCGTCTTCAGTGGTCCACGGAGAACGTTTCACAGTCTTGTGAGATCGAATAGTTTCAATATTTACCTCCTACAGAGCAATTGCTTTCTGTTATTGTACGTCAGGGTCCACTGGGACGAGTGGGTTTGTCATCCCCCTTTCCCACTTCATTCTCATATTATACAAAAAAAAAAAAAGAAGAAGAGGAAAAAAAGTCTGGAGGACAGCAGCGACTCGTACTGAGGGCTTCATGGTCTCCTGGTTTTAAGGAACTCCTACATTTATATATGATAATGTATTTGTTAAATTACAGCATTAATCGGCAGCATGGGTAACATATTTTTTTTTTTTTTAAGATTTATTTGTTTCACTTTTTGTGCGTTTTTTGTCGCTATTTACATAAAACTTGAGTTCAAATTGTGTCACTAAAATGAACAAAACCTAATTTTTTAAATGGCAAAATAATCTTTCCACATGGGTTCAAAAATGCATTGAAAATCGAATTCTTTGCTGGTTAATTATTTTTATTTAAAAAAAAAAATTCTAAACGTTTATTGCGTATTTTGGACGCATACTCCTCTGTGCGCCCAAGGACTCATTAAACCAGGACTCTCCTCCTCCTCCTCTTCCTCCTTCTTGACATTTCGGATCGTGACCTTCCTCTTGTTTTGTTTTTTGTTTTTTGTTTTGTCCCCCCCACCCCACCCCACCCTCACAGTGTCGTCGTGTACAGATAGGAGTTTATCACCGGATCTGCAGGACCCAATACAGGACGACATAAAGGAGACGGACAATTCCACGTCCTCAGATAAGGAAACGAACAATATTGAGAATGAGGAGCAGAACTCGGGCACCAAGAGGCGGGGGCCCCGGACCACCATCAAGGCCAAGCAGCTGGAAACGTTAAAGGCGGCTTTTGTGGCCACGCCGAAGCCGACCCGACACATCCGAGAGCAGCTGGCGCAGGAAACGGGTCTGAACATGCGGGTCATCCAGGTAAGACCCGGCTCCAGTGCTGCTGTGGTCACAGGAGGGGGGGGGGGGGGGGGGGGGGGATCCACACAGACAAAGACAAATTACACACAAATGACGGATTATAAATCAGTGAAATTACCCTTTAATTTTACTGAAACGCGCAGACGTTTAATTGAAAGACCCCATTATCTATTAGAGAGATGTCAAAACATGATGTGGACTATTAGCAGGGTATAGATCCGAATTTGGGTAGTCACATGTTGTGTGCTTTTATTAGGCCCATATTTTATTTAAGTGGTAATTATAAAACGATAATAACTGCCCTTGCACAGGTAACAAAGAGAGGGTATTTGCATTTTAACGTGTTCACTACAATAATAAAAAAAAGAACAGTCTAATGGCTAATTAAACAGATTCAGAAGAGCGTATGTTTGTATTTAATGTTAAATTCACATCTTGAAGCCATGCTTTGTTTATTTATGTAATGAAATGACAAAAAACAACCATTAATTCATTCTCTAAAGTCATATATCCTTGATATTTACAATGTGGGCTTTAAAAAGGGATTCTTTTCAAATCACATTATTTTTTAAAACCAACAGAATCACTTTGTCTCAAAATTCCAATAATTCAATTTATTGGTGCACAGATGTAGCAAATGTTATGGTTTTATACAGAGGAGTTTTGATTTGTGCAGACAGGTGTTTATTTCAGTAATAACCCACATGGCACGGCCCTGAAATTAGTGTAAGGTTGGCTTTGTGTTTTGCCAAATTGCAATAGGAACCCCAGATACAAACATGTTGTGCAATGACACACAAGCGTAAACAGCTCTGGACCTCTCTGTGTCTATCTCACTCTGACTGTGTGGTGTCTGTCTTTTCATTCACACACACACACACACACACACACACACACACACACACACACACACACACACACACACACACACACACACAGAGAGAGGCGGTGTCTGGGTGCAGACTGTGTCAGGATGATTAGCACCATCTCTGCCAACTGTGATGTGGCTTTTTGTGCACTCACTGTAATTATCGCTGATTTCACAGATTTACATACCACCCTCCCCTTTTCCCACCTCTCCGCTCTTACTCACTTGCAGCCTGCTTTCCCACTGCCTATATCACACACGCAAACATACACAGTGTGTGTGTGTGTGTGTGTGTGTGTGTGTGTGTGTGTGTGTGTGTGTGTGTGTGTGTGTGTGTGTGTGTGTGTGTGTGTGTGAACCCAGCCCAATCAATCAGTCAATCAGCCTGCTGATCAATAACTCACCCAGTCAGTCAGTCAGTCAGTCAGTCAGTCTGTCCTTGATCTCCCCCCCACCCCCACACCCCCTACCAACTGCTGACTCCCACACCCCACCCTCCTGTGCGTAGCTCGGAGCCAAAATGGAGGCTGTGTTTCGTCACCTTCCTCCTCGTTCAGTGTGTGTTAAATACCATTGCTCTCAACGCGGGGAGCCCTGTGAGCCACGCTGCTTCTCCAGCGTCTGTATGTAATCCCTAAGCAACGCTCTCTCAAGGGAAGCAAAAGCATTTCCATAAAAATGTGGCCTACAGTTAGATGATTGTTCTCAATAAGCAGGTGTTGCTTTTGCTGCTGGAGCACAGAGAGCAGAGCCTAAGTGGTTTTAGCTGTTTTGTTTTTTTTTTTGTCTTTTTTTTTTTTTTTTTCCTTCCTCTTTCTTTGCATGTATGTGTGTTTTTGTTAATCTGTAGCACAGTGGGATTCTGCCTCTGGTGTAGCCCGGCTGGTGTGAACATACATCATTATGCAGAAGCGATGCAAAGGCGAAACAAGATGTGTTATGGGCTCATAATGCAAAGGCATTCTTCCATATGGCGTGTCGTTTTTGCACTTTCTAAATCCTCCTTTGTCCCTACTTAAAGAAAGCTTATTTAATTGTGAAGACACTCTGATCTACAGTTTACTTAAGCTTGCACCGGAGTGTGCTTGGGTGATATTACATCACTGGGAAGCATCTACATGACTACAAAATGTTAATCTGCATCTTTGTGCTTCTCCTAATATCCGACTTCATCCTCCAGCACTAAAGTATGGTGTTAAAATGCAGATTCTGTTACACAATCCTTCAGTTTTTATCCTTTTTTTCTGTTCACGGCATGTTTCATAGTTCAACATTCGGAGTTGGTTGAGCCGTTCACAATGCTGAGCTTTGAGAATTCACAGCTCAATTTATTCAAAACTGAGAGAGGGCACGACTAATTGTGATCAAGTAAATACAGTTCAAAACAGGTGCAGAGGTATCAGAGGCGCGGGATCACAATAGGCCAGCGGCAAGTACTTCTTGTCATTTGTAAGAAATAGTTTTCACTTTTTGAATGAGAGCCACCTGAAAGATGAAAAATAAAATTCGAGTCAATGGCGGCGTTTGAAAATTTGCTATGAATTGTGGCTTCAACACAAACTCTGTAACGGTGAGCATGAAGTGAAATAGATCAACGAAGTGAGCTTAGGGGATGAGTGCATTCATATTAATATATTTTTGACTTCCTATCAGTTCTGCTTCATGTGTTTTTTTGTGTGTGTGTGTGTGTGTGTGTGTGTGTGTGTGTGTGTGTGTGTGTGTGTGTGTGTGTGTGTGTGTGTGTGTGTGTGTGTGTGTGTGTGTGTGTGTGTGTGTGTGTGTGTGTGTGTGTGTGTGTGTGTGTGTGTGTGTGTGTGTGTGTGTGTGTGTGTGTGTGGGTGTGTGCAAAATCCAACTCTTAAGTGACTTGTGCTGGTTTGTAGACTTTAATCTTTAAGCTGAGCGCTGAAAGGAGTGACTGGTGGATATAAAAAAAAGAAAGAAAAAAAAAAGAAAAAGACAAATGCAAACTTTAAATTAAATCCTTCATGAGCTGCTGAGATCAGCTAATAACTGTGACCCGGTGGTTCGTCACAGGTTTGGTTCCAGAACAGAAGATCCAAAGAGCGACGGATGAAGCAGCTGAGTGCCCTCGGGGCCCGGCGGCACGCTTTCTTCAGGGGCCCGAGGAGGATGAGGCCACTCGGAGGCAGGCTGGAGGACCCAGATATTTTAGGACCGGGTGCCTACGGCTACTATGGAGGTAAGGGAATACTGCTGTGACAATACACATTTAGCTCACGTTTTTCTTTTTTTTTTTTTTTGCTGCCTTGTTAAATACACTACATCACCCATGCCTGTAGGTTCTTTACCCTGTGCAATATTAATGTGCTCGTATGGAGCAAATGTAATGGCTGTATTCTGGTTTACGCTCGCCTTCGAAAATGCGCGACTGAATTGCAGCACCGAGCGAGGCTGACAGCTATAGAAGGTGCACTATCAGGCTGCAAGAAGATGACATAAACATTATATATCTGCTGTAACTCCAGCGGCAAGGGGGAGAGATTGGCTCTAAAATGATATTTCACAATACTTCCATGATAAAAATATTCATGACTAAATACTGAAATATAGGACACGGAGATTTAAGCACATTTTTGTCATCAGAGAGAGTCAGCGATCACGTGATGAATGAGGAAAATGTGAGTTAAGGTAAACATTTACATTGTGAGGTAGTTACTTCCCCCAACCTAGAGCACGGTCAAATTCTCAAGCATATATTAAATTCTCGGTTTTCCTTGGTTTTGCTCGTTCTTTTGAACAAATTAATGATCCATCCAAATCCCATTCAGTCGGCTTCAGGTGTATTTTCCTCTGTTTTACACGTATTACTAAAGTCATTATGTACTGGCGCCCAGGCTCCTCCAAAACATCAGCAGCCTGCACTCGTCTCCAGTGTGGATGGAAAAGTCCACACAGCTCTGCTAAACCTCACTTTATATACTTTACATTCTATTAAATGACATCAATCAGTGTAGGGGGCAGACAATAGAGCATATTACTCTTCTTCATTCACACACACACACACACACACACACACACACACACACACACACACACACACACACACACACACACACACACACACACACACACACACACACACACACACACACACACACACACACTGCAATCAAGATGGACACAAACAATTACAACCCCATATTGAGAAAGGTTGGGAGAGGGGTAAGTTATATGTAAATTATTGATAGAAAAAACAACAACAACACATCTACAAACATCAGCATTGATTGATATGCATTTCTCATCATTTACAAAAAGAGAACATCTTGAGTGGAGGGAAAACTCTGCAAGCAGCCTTATTTGTTGTGTTGATTGATTGATTGATTGATTGATTGATTGATTGATTGATTGATTGATTGATTGATTGATATCATCTATTATTTTCAAATGGCATATGCTAACACATACATTACATTATAAGCCAATGCAGTCATACTAAAATTACACTGATCATATCTATCTATCTATCTTACTTGTTGTAATTTTGTTATTCTTCTGCAAAATACTTATTTGAAATGGACCTTAATCAGTTAAAATCACAGGATAACCTTTACACACACACACACACACACACACACACACGCGCACACACGCGCACACACGCGCACACACGCACACACACGCACACACACGCACACACGCACACAACATTACAGTATAGTATCTCTCAAGGCTAGTGTAGTTGCTGTGGACATTCACCAGGCTCACTTCGTGTTTAAGTTGAACCTTCAGCTCACTACAGTCAGGATCTCATTAGAAGCTGCATAAAGAGGCTATGCAGCTTTTGTTAACCGATCCAAACACAACTTTGTGAGTCAGAGCTTTCAAGAGTAAATTAAACCTATTGTCACAAGCAGCACTGCGAGGAAGAACAAAAAAAGCAAAAGCAAATGTATTTCAGTCAGACAGTGAATGTAGCATGGGTGACATACTTAAGGCATGGTGTGAATTTTAGCTCAAAAGACACAAGTCACGTTGATTCATCTGTTATTTTAGAAAACCTCAAAATAGCAACTGTAAACACCAACGTTTCTTGGAGGTACTCTGCTTTGGAAACGCACCCTCGCTCCTGTGTGTCTGTAGTTTGAATCATGAAGGGTTAAAGTTATGACCCCCCCCCCTCAACAGGTTATGATTGTTAGTTGCGTTCAGATCAGTTTGCACGAAACACAGCGGAGAAGTGTCCAAAGATGATGACAGATAACAACCTCAACAAACAAACACACACACATTTCTAATGATTGAATAAATATGATTTATCTGTTGTTTATTGGGGAAAAAAAAAAAAAGAAATGCAAAGAGCAATTTAATGTAACACTAATTGTAACATTTGGCATCAGATCCACTTTGATTTAACTCAAATTGGGATTTTACTTCTGAGTCTCCGTCTCTTTCAGCAAAGTTCTGTTTCTGAAACTCTTTCATAAAATCACAGGAATTATTAGAGGATAATGTACAGTCTTCCTATCTTAATATTTTCTTCCCGAAAAACACCTGTAACTGAAGCAAGCCATTTGAAAAGAACAACAATAGCACAATACTATACAAAAAATATATTCACCTTATAGTTTGAAGTCTGTATAGGTTGTTTATAGTCTTTTGGAAGAGGGAACATCATGAAAATGAGCTCGACATAAAAGCATTTGTTAGACTCTTGCACTACTTTTTAGTTTAAATCTTCAAAAGTCATTTCCAATTCAGCCACAATGCAAATTTTTACCTTAAATAATGAAGAAACGGTGTCTGAACAGGTCTAAAAGTATAAAATCACATAAGGTTTTATAAAAACACATATTTAGCTTACAGAACAGAAAACCTTACAAAAGGAGTTTTGGTGTTTTTTTCTACACAAACTCTTATAGTTCTTAAAATATTCTGCAATAACATTTTACCAATCTCAACTAAGGCTCACTCATTAGGAAAAGTTTATTGCTTAATAAATGATAAAAACAAATATGTATACAACAAGCTAAAATTTGAATAAAAAAAGAAAAACAATAGAAAAATAGAAAAAAAAAAGTGGAATTTTTTTGGTTTGTTTTTGTTTTTCTATTAACACTTTTTTGGATTGAATCTAGCCTCTGAAGAAACATACTAGAGTGACATCAGTATTGGTCCAAAGCTTGGATATATATGGTTGTGTCAAGGAAAGGATGATGGATATGATACCCAAACTCAATCAGTCGAGACCCAGATTGACACCAACGGGTGCTGTTATTCAACAAGGTGCCACTGGAAACTGCTGCACTCGGCGAAAGCAGGAGCGGAGGAAAGTTGAGGATAGTAAAGACCCTTTGGAATAATAATGCGGAGTGAAGGAAGAGTGACGTCTGACATGTTTAGAGAGAAGAGAGCTTCAGAAACAGGAGCTCTAAACTCTAATATTCGTTGATTTCCTCCTCTAATCTGCGGTAAATCTTTAGAGATCACCTTCTTTCTGAAAAAGTTGTAATTCTTTTCTCAAGAACGCAATAACTATGTCCACAACAAGCTGGTGTACAAAAGAGGACAAAAAAATACAAACATAGTGTAACATCCAAGCAAAGTCTGGTTGTTTACTCTTTTATTTATGCTTTTTGTCAAGACAGAAAACCTGAATAAGAATAAGACGAATTTGGGGGGTTAAAAAGTAGAACGAAACAGTTTTTTATTCAACAGAAATCATGTTAATTTGCCTTGAATGTGTTTGTTTCTGATCATTCGACACACCGGTATTATTTAGAATCTTCAGCTCATCTGCATAAGAAAATCTGTGTCTCAGTAGTTTTATTGAAGATGGGGCTTCATGCTGACTTGACATTGCGTATTTTCCTCAAAGGGACAAAGTCTGAGTGTGTTACAGTCTCGTGGTGCCGTTCCCAGGTCACGACCAAAGTTGTAAAACAAGACTTTTATGGTTCATATTCGTATTTATATCTATATATAATGATTAGACTTTGAACCTGCTCTTTTTCCACGGGTCATCTCAACTCATCAAGACAACTTGCAACATATACTTGGCTACTTCTTATAGTGGGAAAACCCAAATTACTCAAACTTCGGTTCTACACTTCATATTTCTATGTATATTTGCTTGATGAAAACATGTGCTGCAGAGCTGCTGTGTCAGACCTCAACGCTGCTGCTTCTGAAGCTCTTATCTGTGTTTGGTCTGTGCTTCATTCCCGCTTCAATCAAACATTAATCAAACTGCCAGAATTTGGGTTAACAAATCGACCACACTCACAACTCTAAGCGACTCCAGGTCTATTTAACTATTTTTAAAACTTTTTACGTTTTGCTAGTATGTGTTAGATAGTTGTGTTTTCTTTTTCTCTACATTCATGTGGAAAACATTGAAAAGAAGAGACTCATAATAATAAAGACATGATTGGATGATAAAACTAATATTTATTTCTCTAAAACACATATTTGTTTTAGAGGTTAATGTAATATAAACACAGATTTTACATATTTACCTGGTTAAAATATGCATGTATGTAACCAGTTCAGCAGTTGCAAGCTATATGTAGAGATATGTAAGAATGTAAACCTTGGATACAGAATGCTGTGGGTTGCATCATATTGTTTAGTATTTAAAGAAATCCTGCCCAGTCTAGCGTTCATCTTCAAAGAACTACTGTGGCGCCTAACTGCACATCACATGGATCCTCGGTGACCTCGCTGTCTTTACTGCCAGCGCCAGTCAATGAAATGACAATCCACTTGGTCCATATATAAAGCTTTACTCACTTGATTACCACTAATTGACTGAATTATACTAATCCTACCTGGTTGAAGCAATGATAGTGGCAACACCACAATCATGACCTGCCAATCAGCCTTCCCTCCTCCAATCGCTGATGCCTCTGAAATGTGGCTTGCTGTGATTTGCGGTGGTTGGTCACTGGGTTGACAGACGCAGTTCCCAGGAAAGGGGCTTTGTTTTGTTACGGAGAGAATTAAATGAGCGGAATCCACTAACCTCGTGAACCAGTTTCCAAAAATGAACACGCCAGTTGATTCACAGGTTAAAGAAGGAGGGATGTTATTTTAACCATATCTGGACCTGATGTACTCAGTATCCTCAGGATTAAATGACAATTCTATTCTAATTGTCAAACATTTACCACCCACTAAGTCATTTTTTGGCCCTGTGGTGGCGAGTTTCAAGTTATGGTGGCCCTGCATACCTGTAGAAGTTGCCCATCAATGCTTATAGTCAGTTTATTGTGGAAAAAAATACAAATTTGTTATAAAGGACTGTAACATTTATAGTGTCAAACATTTGGCCCATGGGGGGGGGGGGACTGCAGACTGCTCGGGGTCACACTTTTAAAGCAAGAGCAGAGAACAACACTGAGATCCACAACTGAATAGCAGATGGCAACAACAGCGATAGGTCGTAGTATTAATAAATTAAACTGCTTTTCCCTACAAACTGACTGCAACCAGCAAAGGGTTTTAATTTGACAGAACAAACAGGAACACCATGGCCGGATCACATGACACAGAAAACCCTCTTCACTCCTGGTTGCCAACTTCCAAATATTAAACTAAACTAAACTAGATCAACTAACTACACGAACTAAGCAACAAAAGCACAACACAACACTAACAACAACATTATTGCGGCGCAAACTGACACGAAAGTACGAACAGTTGATTTTATTATAATTAAAACAAATAATCAAAACGAATATTTAATTCATTTCAATTCAGCCTTGGGTAGACACTGCCTACCCTGCCTGCACGTCACCGGGCCACAATAATCACATCGGAAAAATCGATGATGCAGCAGAGAAAGTAGCAATGAAAACTAGCTACCTCCGGAATAGCATTACTATTAAAGTCATACTAAGGCTGAGTTTGTGGGGAAAAATATGCAAAGAGAGGCTTTGGTCTGATCAGAAACCCTCTGGCAAGGTGGACCTTTCAATTACTTGTTTTCAGGAGAAGGTTTTTACATTGTTTATAACAGATTTAGCTGCTAAAAAAAAATAAAAAGTGCACCAAACGACCATTTTCATCATGTCTTTTTGTATTAAAGGGAAAACTAGTTTAGGTCAATCTATCATGTTACCGGCACGGCTCAGTTGAGAACAAAATGCGCCGTTATATGTAGACCCTGAACTTAAAATATGTTCAACACCCCAGATTTATAGCAAATAACACAGTCACGGCTTTAGATTTGTCAGCTGTTTAAAAGGGGGTCAAAATAACATTTTCCTGCCATTTCAAAGCCTCCGTCAAACAAGGGTGGAATTCAGGAGAAATTTGCAGGTTCGATCTTGAAAAGTGTCGGTCGGTGTGGCGGGAGGTTTCATGCAGGACACGGCTGGTTTCCACAAGTGAATATGAACTGCGGATGAGATGATAAGCTGTTTTCCTTTCTGATCACGTGTGCCGCTGGAAGAGAATCTCCAGTGGGTGAATCGATATGGAATCAATATTCTTTCAAAAAAAGAGAAGAGAGAGAAGAAAAAAAAAAAAAAAGCCTCGTGAAGTCCCCTTGACAAAAGCTGCTCCCTTGCATTAAGGAAAAATAATACTGAGACAAAAGGAGGTTGGCGGGAGGCAGCAACACGGCGCCGACACAATATCAACTGGAGGAAAAACACAGGTGCACCTGCCATTTGTGTATATATATCGGCGGTTTGTTTTTTGATGGACAGTCTGAGAGCTGTGGTTTCTATAAAGCTCCTGCGCGTCTACTTGAAGAGCCCCGGCATTGAGGATACAATAAAACCGAGGCCGTCAAGGCTGCAACGCAGGGAGTGGGAGGGGAAAACAGAGGAAACCTTCATCCCTCACTCTCATCTCTCGTGCTTTCTTTGCACGATGCTATTCACACCCTTTTGTGCAGCGGCGGCGGAAGCGGCGGCGGTGGCGACGGTGTCTCTGGCCGGCCTGCTCGCCTTCATCTGAGCTCGCTGCTCCTCAGACTCTGTTTGGAGGGAGGAATGCCTGTGTGTGGCACGGTGTGTCTGCATGTGTGAGTGTAATTATAGTTTGCAGAGCTATCACTCCCCTCAACACCCACCCCTACCTCTCCCAATCCCTCCTCCTCCTCCTCCTCCTCCTTTCAAACACGCATGCAAGCACAATACAGGCTTCTTGCTTCATCCTCAAGGTCGCCTGAACTAGCAGGGGCCCGTTCTGTTTTGTGAGACCAAATAATTAGCTTGTTTGTGAAAGTCATGTCATCTGCCGTCATTTCTCTCGCCAAAAGACCGCAAATAAAATATAGGTGTTATAACCGGGCGGCGGATTTCTGGATGTCTAACCTGTTAGTTCCTGGTTCCTCTGCGTTTGGGCTGAAATAGGAGTGAGAGGAACATATGGCAGCGAGTGGAGAAACGCTAGCGCAACATCTGGGGCACCGGGATAAAGTCTGCCATCGATCTCAGTTCAAGGTGGCGCTGCAACAGAATGGATTTAACTGAGGGGATAAGGAACGAGGAACTCGAAGTGGTGTGAAGCAGAAGGCAGGCGGAGGCTTGTAATTGTTAATGGATGCAAACAGTGTACAAAATAATTGGCTACATGTGGCGTGAATGGATCTTGTTATGGCTGCTTTTTTTTTTTGCTTTTTCTTTACGATAAACAATTTCGTGAAATATAGCTTCGGAGAACGGTTTACTCCGCGAATATGGTGGAAAGTTCGCAGCTGGAATTCAGCCATATCAGCACTACAAAAGTCTGTTTGCCATTTGAGTGGCTGTGGTTACGTTCAGGTGCCGCTCTGTAAAAAAAAAAAAGAATAATAGTAAAGTGAATGTCTTTTTAACTGACTATTTCAAGATTAGATCAGCCTTTTGTTAAATATGTTGGGGGTTTTTATTCAGAGTTTGGTAACTGTATCAGTGATTGTCTAAGTCTATTTCCAGGCAGTTGTTTTACTGAGTTTGTCCTTTCAATTAGCTGATTTAATGGTCAACTTCCTCCAAAACTCCACTGAGTAAAGAGCTGATTTACCAGCAAAGCGCAACTCAAAGTTTGTGGGTGGGGAATATATCCAGCATGCCTCATGGTGCATTAGAGCCTTTCTGTGTGAAGTTTCCATGTTCTTCTGATGTCCATTCAGCATCCCTGCCTTCCTGCCACAGTCCTATTTTATGATTAATGAGTGCCCCGAAACTGACTGTATGTGAGGGTGTGCATGAGTGATTGTATCTGTTGGTTCTCTGATGATCCGGCGACCCGAAGAAAAAAAAAGAGAATAGAAGATAGATGGATCAATGAACGTTAAAATGGGATTTCCTCTCTCGGCTATAACACCTCAGTATATAGCAACAATGATTTTTTTCTTCTTTTTTTTTTTTGACAATGCGAAACGCGCCCCAAAAAGAAAATAATCCAGACTTAGCTGAGTATGTAGTGTTCTGTGCACAGGGAGAAAGAAACATCTAGTGAGTCTGACCATCACAGTTTATTTGCAGTTGCTGGCTTAAAGAATTTTAACTCTAACAAGCTGATAGTTCAGTGGCTCCTCACCCAGACACTAGACCCAAGTTACAAAGGAAGACTGGCTTTGTGCTCACTAAACGCGTGAAGGAAACATACGATGCAGCTATCTTGGCAACAATGCTGCTTTCTTGGCAACACAATTTTGGATGATCGCTGTGGGATTTTGAACAGCCGGGGCGTCAGTGTCAGCCCAAACATTAGAGTTTGTCAGGAAGTTGTCTGAGAGCTGTTTTTCGAACTCTGCTTGTTTCACACGTCTCTAAACAAAGATCGCAGTTGCCCCGGGGGTTTGCTTTAATCGGACCGAACGTGACA
Organism: Lipophrys pholis; assembly: GCF_963383615.2. NCBI lineage: Eukaryota > Metazoa > Chordata > Actinopteri > Blenniiformes > Blenniidae > Lipophrys > Lipophrys pholis. The sequence continues at coordinate 24,609,830 of NC_137641.1, forward strand.
TGTGTGAACACACCCTCGGATACCTTCAGGAGCTCGTCGGATCCGCGAAAATCACACAATATTGTGCAATTGCGGCATCATAGATCCGACCGTCCTCGATGTCAGGCCTCGGGTTATGTGTTTCACATTGAAGTCAGTTTTTGGTTTTCACCTGTCAGCAGGTCCTACTGGCAACTGTGGGCGTGTTTGCGAACGTGAGAACAGCAGGAGGCAACTGTTGTTTTCAAGTTAACCACTGCTCGATTACATTTAAATTATTTTTATTTATATAGCGCCAATTACAACATAGCTTCGTGGCTCTTTTTTTAGAGAAAAACCCAGAAATGCCAAAGAAAGCCATGCCGACTCAAAGGTGAGGGCTTTTTTTTTTTTACTGTACCAGTCAAGAGTTAAAGGATAGTAAGGAATAAAAGGAAAGGACAGAGTTGATATCAGACAAATAGCTAATCCACTGGCTGCATACTTTGGGCAGAAGGTCACATTGGACAGAGATACTCTAGTTGTTTGCAGGCAGCTGAGCTAAAATAATCCGTCCGGGAGTTTATTCGTTGGGAAAAGTCTCTTGAAAGCAGCAGCTACAGGCTTGATTGACAGACAAAATATTGCCGTAGATTACAAAAGCTTTACCATAAACACACGTTGATCGCTTCCTCATCGTGTCCATTCACTCATTCATCATTTTTTAATCTGTAGTCTGCCTTATTAGTTAATGCTTTCAGATCATTCGCTATTTTCAAAAGTTGATCAGCTATTGACCAAAATAAGAAAGCACCTCGTAAAAACCGGTAACTTCAATAATTGATAGTCATGCAGACAATAAAAAGGCTTCCATTTGTTTCAATGCAGCTCAGCAGCAGGAACAATATTTCATTGAAGATTCATAAATGAGAATGAGGCAGGAAACGTTGTCGGGGGATAAACATGCCAGTCAGTGTCAGATTTTCTGTGGGAATTCCGGTGAAAGTTACACGTTTGGGGACGGATTAAAGTATTAATCTGTCAGTTTTTCTCTCTTCCTTTCATTTCTGTTTGTTTGCTGCATCACTTTGAAGCAAACGACAAAATATACAGTAAGTCAAAAGTGAAGGGAAATTTTACAGGGAAAATAAGGTCTTTTTGGGTTGCAAAACTTTGCTCTGGAGTTTTAATTGGTTGAGTTGTAACCGATACAGTTTGAGGTAAGTTAGTTTATTTCAGTCCAACACTTAAGTTTTTTTTTAAGTTTACAGGTTTATTGATGCTGATACCTGACATTTCTTCTCTAGCTGCAATGATGACTTTTTGTGTCAGAATTGAGATTCAAATTATTTGCACAAAACAGATAGTTAGTGCTGCTCCAAGTGTGTTTCTTGATGATATTGGTATTCTCTGGGGGGAACGGCATGCTTGGAATTTGTTTGTTTGTTTGTTTGTTTGTTTGTTTGTTTATGTAAAACATGAATAATTTGACCAATGAATCTGGATTTGTTTTTTTTGTTTGTTTTTTTATAATTAAAAAAAATACAAGGGCCTTATCTTTTAATATGATAGATGTGGTTCTTCTTTACATATGTATATATAGCTTGTACATGTGTCTGTTATACTCTTGGTTTTTGAACTAGAGCTTATTTATTTTATTTAAAAAAATAATCTGACTCTCATTACACTTGACATTTTCAAAAAGAAGAAAAAATGTAAAAATAGAATTATTTATCCAACGTGTACTTTTTTTTAAATTCTAGCCATAGCAGTCAAATCTAAACTTTTGGAAAAACATTTCGAGCTGTTATTTCTATTCTTTGAGTCAAGTATATTTCTTATGGGTGAAATAGATTGTTTGATACACCGAGACGTTTTCTCTTCAATCAGCTTTGGTATTTAAATGGCAGGTAGTGGTGTAAAACATGTCCATCATTCATGATTTCTGCAATAATAAATGAATGATAAACGTGAGATAAAGGGTAAAGAAAGACGCCATGAATGTATAGAAGTCGCCAGACTTTCCATCTTTCTCAGACAGTTGGTCAGACAAAATCTCCAATAAAAAGTCACCAGATAACACAAAAAAAATTATTAAGAAACGCTCATGAAGAGATTTTGTATATGTATCCTCTGCTGAATTGAAAGGTGTGAATGTGGCTGAGTGATCGGCGCAGCTCAGGGAATAACCACAGCCCAGTGAGGCGCTGGAAGCTGCATCAGACCTGACAGAGGGATGCAGCTGACAGGGCCTGGCAGGGCTGCGGGGAGGCTGGAAATCTCATTTTGGAATTCCTCATCCAAATCCAGAAGTTTCAGCAGGGGAATCCATCGCGGCGCACGCATGGCTGGGAGCTGAATGAGAGCAGGAGATGAATGCACTGTGTAAAAATGCGAGAGAACTGAGGTGGAGAGGTGTGGAGTTGTTTATACACTCAAATGAGGCTGTTGGAGACCGGTTGGTTGGAAATTGGACATGATCAATTTCACCACTTAGGAAGGGGTGGAGCTGTGTGTATAACCGCACTCTGCTCTGGGGAACTGTGAATGTTTTATGTGTATTCAAAGCGGATGGAAAGTCTAACCCCATCATGCATTTTCCTGTCCTCTCCATAGAATACCAAGGCGACTATTATGGACCAGCGAGCAACTATGACTTCTTCCCCCACGGCCCTCCGTCCTCACAGGCCCAGTCTCCAGCCGAGTCCCCCTACATCCTGGGCTCCGGCCCCGGAGCCATGGAGGGATCGGGCCACCACCCCTCAGACGACCAAAGGTTCACGGACATGATCTCCCACGCGGAAACCCCGAGTCCAGAGCCGGGATTACCGAGCTCCCTGCAGCCCGTCCCCGGGGAGGCGTACGGGGGCGGGCCCAGTCCTCCATTCTCCTTGGCCAGTAACTCCAGCTACAGCGCCCCAATGTCCCACCAAGGCCAGGAGATGGGAGAAACCACAGCCTGGTAAAGGACAAAGATAAACACAGGGACCATTCGCAGGGCGGAATGCCCAGTTAATTCAGGAGATGAATCAACACAAAAAAGACAAAAACAAAACAAACAAAAAAAAAAATGTTGAGTGAAAAGTATAGATGAAATTTCTATCGGAGGACTTTTTAAAATCACGCACTGATTTTCACCGTTGATGGAAACAGAGTGGGATCGCTTGCAGGAAAAAGTTGCTGCCCAGTAGACACTCCAAAGCATATCCCTTCCTGGATAACTGGACTTGAAACGTTAAAATACCACACATCAAACAAACATGAAATTGTGATTCCACCCAGCAAAAATGCTTCTCGCCTTCCCCTTGCTGTCAACGAAGGTGTCTTCTAATGCTGTAGGAACACGTTAGAGTCATGCCAAAGGGGACATGTTCAATATCTTTTTTCTTAATTTCTCTTCACTTCCGTTTTTGCTTTAAAGCAATATCACTATTTGTTCTGTTGTTTCTTTTAAGTTGATACGAGTCAGTATTACAGGAAGACAAGGGACCCGCTTTGATACACACTTTAATGTTCATATATATACTGTATAAGCACGTCCGTCACGACCAAAACGGGATATGTTTTGTCAAAAAACGTTGCTCATTTTATACATTTTGTGTCAAACAATATGTCAAATCAAAGGCTGCTGCTGCTACCACTGATACACACCCACACACACACACACGCACACACAGACACACACCTCTGGCACTGCGCTGACTTTCTCCAGCAGGAGTCTCAGCTTTACATCCCTTAATGCACACAAAGCGTTCTTGATCACAGCCTAAAAGGAGGCCGCCTATACCATTATTCAAAACATTGGACGTACAATTATACAGACACTTGTACCCACACGAACACACGCACACACAAATCTCACACCCATCCAGGCGGCCCTGATAGTTCTGCTCCGCACACTGCTTCACCTGACCTTCCCTTTGTTACTGTCCCTTTTAAAAAACATGTTTTAATGGAAATGATTTTCAAAAGAACATTGAACCCATAATGGAGAATGTCCTTCAACAGCTGAGGTCTCCTTCCTCTAAAGAGAGAAAACAAAAGAGGGGGCAGACAACATCTGTGACATTACTGCTGTCTGCTCCGAGGCACTCGTTGCCATCTAGTGGCCACGTTTTCAATGAACGCCAGCATTAAAAAAAAAATAAAAAAAAAATAAAAAAAACGACTCAAAGCACAGCAAAGTCCGCCTGTGTACAGATGAGCATCTTTGTAATTTAGAGGACAAATTCTAATTCCCAAAGAAATACTCCAAAAGATCATGGCCAAGTGTCACCGGGGCTGCGGTTTGAAGATCCGGCCCTTTTGAAGAAATCATTTTGAAGTAAAGCAAAAACATTTTCCATCCCACCATTGCTGATTTTTACTCATCAAATACAACATTTCACACGGACACATCACAACGCTTAATGTTCCGCTGATAGGACACAATGAGTTTGCTCTGCTTCAAGTATTGTTTTGAGATGATTTGTGTTTCCTTTGGACATTGTACGTGATCTAGAAAGAATGTGTCTTATTGCTGATGGATGGAGATATTCTTGGATACAAAAGTGTGTGTGTGTGTGTGTGTGTGTGTGTGTGTGTGTGTGTGTCGGGGGGGTAAAGGGGACAAGGCTGTATTATTTCTATGTAAATAGCACTGGTAATAAAACCTTCTCTTACAACTTGAGGAAGTTTCTTCATCATGCTTTCTCTGTGTTAAGAACATTACTGAGACTCACTTTAGAGGTTTATTTCTTCTTTTTTTTTTATCCAAAACATTTGGGATTTATCTCACTGCCTTCAGAAAATCATCATTTACTTCCAGACAGTTAACCAAATTGATGCGTTTAACATGGAATTCTATACATTTTTTTTGAAGAACCATAAATTATTGAGCCGACAGGTCATTATAATCTGATTTATCCCACCGTGGTGTCTCAATAAATCCACATCAATATGTTTGCCTTTTACTTTCAGTGAATAATATTTTACTACGAGTCACCCTAACCAAATTGTTTCACTGGATTATGAACATTTTATTCTCAGGAAACTATTAATTACTGAGCTTGTGTCAGTCCACCATATTCTCTCTTGTTTTGAAAGTCACTGTACAGGCAGGGTACCAGATATGAACTGAACTGTCTCAATAAAACCCAAAGCTTTTACTTTAAGCATGTGGGGGGTGATTATTATCTACTATGTCCCATCACAGTGTCCCAACCCTTGCTGCAAAGCAGTTAGTTTGCTAGATTAATGCGATTAAAACCTATACCATGTATGTTATAATAATGTAATAACTGATATTTCTTTAATCCATAGCTCTCTTTGAAAAGAGTAAATTAACAATCATGTCCCCCCCCCCCCCCCCCCCCCCTTTCTTTGAAACAACATGTTTACTCTACGAACAAGATTTTAACTGAAATGCATCTCACTTGAAAATATACTACATTTTTCTTAACATTTTTTTGAATTTGTCTCAATAAACGCACTTCTGTATTCACCCTATTGTGCGGGCAAAGCGTCTTTTATCTCCAGTCAGTTCCCCAGATTGTGGTGCCACACAATCAACTATATCAGTTTTCATTTGAGGAACTAATTACTGCACCAAATCAGCTTCTCCAAAACTACAATACCATCAACGTGGTTGCCGTTTATAGCTTTGTTTTGTTTGTGCTGTTACACAATTGCTGCATTTAGTGTTAACATATATGGTTCTTTTCAGGAGCTAATATTTATTTATTTTATTTATATGCTGTCAATTGTTCTATTGGGGCCTTTAAAAAAATCACTTTTAACACTGTCACAATCACTTCACCAGATTAATGCATTTATACTTGGAGTGTACAAAATTTCGCATTTGAGGACCCCCTGGAGGGCTGAACTGGGGTCCATCCACCATATTCTCCCAGAATCCTGCACGCGACGCCACGATCCTTCATATCCGGGTTGAAAAACAAGTCGACGCAGCAAATGAAGGGGGTTTGTACTGAACGCTGCAATTTATTTCTACCGCACTACATGTCAGAGAACAATATTGCACAGTTAACTCCACTCCATGTATTTAACATTTTCTAGTTACTTTGCTGATTAAGAGTTTAAAAAGAAGCATAATAAGCTCATAAAATATGATGCATTGCTGTAAAACTAAGTGCCCAGTCGTACATAAAGTAGGTTTAAATTAGCTTCACTCCAACCAGCTAAAACACATAAATGCTGAGTGCCACATTCAATTAAGGGGAAGAATAATGGGTTGTAACAACAGATCTGGCTTCATTGAGATACTGACAAAAGCATTTCTGATAGTTATGAAGGGTTTTTATTTATTTGTTATATTTTGTTATTCGCCTTGTGTACGGCACTTTGAGTCCCTGTAGTTAAGGGCTTTATAACTACTGTAACTTTAAGGGAATTTCCACGTGCCTCTAAATTATTTGTATTATTTTATTACTTTATTTTTAATTAACAGTTCATTTACAGTGAATTCATCTCGCAATCGCTCTCGTAATTCAAGTTTCAGACTCCCGTCATCTCATCCTCGCTAATTTTGTAGCACTCTGCCAAGTGTTTATGGCTTAAAAAGTATAAATGAATAAATCACTATTCGCCGAGAATTCCTATGTATGTAACTTCAGTTCGTTTGAATACGCTTTCTTCATTGTTCGAGAGCACTTGCAATGTCTGTGCATGACCCCGCACCAAATCTAAGATCGTGTTTTTCTTTTCTTTCTGTTCCTACACCTCCATTCCT